>NW_022262133.1:0-33779 GCF_002021735.2 Oncorhynchus kisutch | reverse complement strand
TTACTCTAATGCTACTGCAGTGATTAACGCTTCCTGCTGCAGACCCTTTGTTGTTCACTTGTAAACTTCCCTTCGTAAAGGGCCCAGTCCTCAGGATGCCTGTGCCCAGCTCCCCCCTCCTCTCCTGGGCTGTGGAGCTGGCTGGTTCCCCCTGGACCTTGGAGTAATCTTTTGGGGTTGGGACAGGTTATCACAGAAGGAGAGAAGAAAGCCAGGAACCGTTGTGGTCCTGCACACACACTGATAATATGGGCAGCCGGTGGGTAATTAGTGGTAACAATGCACTGGATGTCTCTTCCTCTGAGTGTGTGCATACACAATAATACACATATATTAACACACACACTCTTCTTTTCTCTCCCTCTCACACACATTCTTTCTCCATCTCCCCCACAGAACAAAGGAGAGGGGAAATCTTAGCTCCTTCAGTGGTCTGTGTTAGGCATTACTGAAGCAATCCTGTCCCTAGTCTCAGTCAAGTGTTTCAGTGACATGAGGTACTCCGTCTGGGCTTCTTCAGTTACACTTCGATTCACTTCTCTCCCTCCCTGGTTCATTCATAATGGATGGAACTTTGGGACTCTCTCACCAAGACTGAGTCGATGAGCAAAGACCCACTGTGGAATTCACTCAGAGAATTGTTACCATGTTCAGTTAAGTGCTGTTGTCAACCTAAGGTTAAAACGTCAAGCTAATTAGGGAAATCCTTAATAAATCTATGAAAAATACTTTGTTTGTGAAGTTCTCTAACATGCAAAACATACCTCAGGAGGCCATTTTCAGTTCGTTATATTTCAGAAAATATACGAAATGACAACCAAGCAAAATGTTGCCAATTGACTGTCACGGGAGACCAACAAAAGAAACACGTAAACAAAACAATGAGCAAACAAACACAATATTAAACAAACGACTATGTGTAAACAAAGAGCGGTGTGTGTTGCTAACGCATCTGGGGTGAGAGCAGGGCAGAGCGGTAGAGCTGAGGACCAGTGAGCAGCTGCTGTCTGTGGGCTGGGGTGTTCTGTTAGTAGGCCTCACCAGGCCCTGGAGGTCCCCATGGTGGGGGCTGGGACGGTCTGGCTGTCACATCTGGACTACACAGGAGGAAGGACTCTCTCTATGAGCTGCCTCAATCACAGATCTCTATCTCCACTGTGGTGGAGTCTACAGTCAACAGTCACAGGGGAAGCGATGATGAACAGCTCTACAACAGCCAGATGACTATAGCAGTGGGACCTTACGCTCCCCCTCCCCTCTTCCACCCCCTCTCTCCCTCCTCAATCCACCTCTCCCCCACTTCCCTTTGGCGGTGGCACGCGAAGGAAGGAAACTGGGATGCTCAGAGGGGGCAGGTGTGTGTATGTGTGAGTGTGCGTGTGACTCTCGTGACGTCCTTCAGGTCGTTATCACCTCTGTGTGAGTCGGAGTGTGTTAATGTAACATTTAATGAAATGTACAACCTAATCCACTTACTTGTCAGTTGATATAACCATGAACACAAGTCAGATTGATTGTGATATGGCAGAATTTTTAAAGACCCAAAATTGTTTTATCAATAACAGGATTAACATATTGCTTAAATAAAAAATATTGTCATAAAATCCTGCTGTTCTAGTATAATTTCTTAGTGCCCCATATCCACTACTAAACTGCCATCCATTCTGGCTCAGAACACTGGGTC
Organism: Oncorhynchus kisutch; assembly: GCF_002021735.2. Taxonomy (NCBI): domain Eukaryota; kingdom Metazoa; phylum Chordata; class Actinopteri; order Salmoniformes; family Salmonidae; genus Oncorhynchus; species Oncorhynchus kisutch. Next base: position 32,095 of record NW_022262133.1, on the reverse strand, counting down.
ATTTTCCTAGAGAGTCTCCCTAGATCTGCTTGATGTCTCATCCATGTTCTGTGTGACTCTACTGGGTGATTGGGGATGGACTCCAGGCCCATTAAATTACTGCACCAGGGCTAGTTGAGCCACTCAGTCCTCTGGCCCTCTCTGGATCTAAGGCTATAATCACACTGAGCCATAGTCACTGTAACTCTCAGATATTGCAGTGCTCTGGTCTGTTGCTGGCATACTGAGGGTTATTTATTTAATCTTATTATAGTGTCCATATTATAGTGTCCAAGTTTCTCTTGTTGAGAATAATCTGTTGTTTAAAAGCAACCTGGTCTAACTTCAAACCATGGTTGATAGCTTTGATGAGTAAGATAGAGAAAGAAAGAAGGGGGGTTATGACCTATATTTTTGTAAACAAAAAGTAAACAATTTCTAAAGAAAACTCACACCTTTAACCCCAGTACATCATGCTCTCTGTTCAGTCCAAAGTTGTACCAAAGATGAATTTCCTTAGTCAGATCTTTGTCCTTTTTGGAGCTCTTTGTAAAGGTGCGCACACCTCAGCTCTCACTGAACACACTGCCCCTCATCTACACAACACTTACAATAGTAAGACTGCCATCACTGACCACAATGACTGTGTTACCTTCACAAGAAAACTTTTACCTCAGAAATGCATTCATGATCTGCAATAACCTTCTGTTATTCAGTCCTTTCTTTGTTCTCATCCATCGTTCAATAAAGGTATACCAGCCTCCAAGGTCAGAACGAGGGAGAGGGTCGAGAGGAAGAGAGGAAAGGGGGATGGGACGGATCTCTTGTGGAAAGGAACATCAAGAGAAAAAACCTCATCAAAATCTCTCTCTCTCAATTCAATTCAATTTCAATGTCAATTTAAGGGCTTTATTGGCATGGGAAACATATGTTAACATTGTCAAAGCAATCTCTCTCTCTGTGTCTGTCTCTCTCATGTGCTCTGCCTCTTTCTGTCGCTCTCTCTCTCACCCTCACAAAACTGGCTGCATTCAAGTTGGATGAATGAGATTTGTCAGGCACAAAATCATAATTACGAGCCCATATTCCCCTCATCGCTGGAGGATGACTTTATCAGGCAGATACTGGTCTGTGATGATGGTGTCGGCTATGGGAGTATCCTCTCCTAGACCCTCTCTTGTCTGCAATCTGTGGTTGTTGTATTCCGATGGGGGCGGGTTCTGAAAGGAGTGAATGGAACCAACCTAATTATCATGCCTTAATTAGTATCAGGGGTAAACCTCGGTGGGACACCTGCAGACTTCATTTATATCCTGACAAGCTAGGAACAAGTGTTAATGCGCTGTATTTATGTGTGCATCAGGAAGAGGAAGCTAGAAGAAGAGGCTCAGTTCACCTCCGCCACAGATGTATACATACACAGAACAGTGAGACAGAGCTAGGCAATTACAGTAAAGGGCTAGGAACCGTTAAGGGATGCTGAGGCCCAATGATGATGCGGTGGAGGTGCAGTAACATTAAATGCAGTGCATCTACAGCACTGAAACGTGGTCTAAATTGGGCCCTCAGCTACTTGGAACCAGGATGAGGAAATAAATACAGTTTAGATTTATGAATATTGTCTTGGTGTTGGGATTTGAGACACATAAATGCATTGCTGTGTTTACACTGAACAAAAATATAAACGCAACATGCAACACTTTCTAAGATTTTCCTGAGTTACAGTCAATTGCAATACATTCATTAGGACCTAATCTATGGATTACACATGACTGGGAATACAGATATGCATCTGTTGGTCACAGATACCTTAAAAAAACGATAGGGGCGTGGATCAGAAAACCAGTCAGTATCTGGTGTGACCACCATTTGCCTCATACAGCATGACACATCTCCTTCATGTAGAGTTGATCAGGCTGTTGATTGAGGCCTGTGGAATGTTGTCTGACTCCTCTTCAATGGCTGTGTGAAGTTGCTGGATATTGACAGAAACTGGAAAATGCTGTCGTACATGTCGGTCCAGAGCATCCCAATCATGCTCAAAGGGTGACATGTCTGGTGAGTATGCAGATCTCGCGTGAGTATGCAGGCCAGACATGTTCAGCTTCCAAAAATAGTGTATAGATACTTGCAACATGGGGCTGTGCATTATCATGCATGCTGAAACATGAGGTTATGGCAGCGGATGAATGGCACAACAATGGACTCAAATTGCCCTAGATAAAATGCAATTGTGTTCGTTGTTTATGTCTGCCCATACCATAACCCCACCACCACCATGGGGCACTCTGTTCACAACGTTGACAGCAAACCACACACCCACACAACGCAATACACGCTGTCTGCCATCTGCCATCTACATTTGAAACCTGAATTAATCGGTGAAGAGCACACTTCTCCAGTGTGCCAGTTGTCATTGAAGGTGAGCAATTTCACACTGAAGTCGGTTATGATGTCAAACTGCAGTCAGGTCAAGTCCATGGAGAGGATGACGAGCACGCAGATGAGCTTTCCTGAGACGGTATCTGACTGTTTGTGCAGAAGTTTTTCGGTGTTCAAACCCACAGTTTCATCAGCTGTCCGGGTGGCTGGTCTCAGATGATCCCGCAGGTGAAGAAGCCGGATGTGGAGGTCCTGGCTAACGTGTTTGCACGTGGTCTGCGGTTGTGAGGCTGGTTGCACGTACTGCCATATTCTTGAAAACGACTTTGGCTTATGGTAGAGAAATTAGCATTATATTCTCTGGCAACAGCTCTGGTGGACCTTTCTGCAATCTTCATGCCAATAACACGCTCCCTCAAAACCTTGAGGCATCTGTGGCATTGTGTTGTGTGACAAAACTGCACATTTTAGAGTGGCCTTTTATTGTCCTCAGCACCTGTGTAATGATCATGCTGTCTGCACCAGACAGAACTGTTTCTGTTGTTTTCAGTCTTTGTGTGTCTACACCAGACAGAACTGTTTCTGTTGTTTTCAGTCTTTGTGTGTCTACACCAGACAGAACTGTTTCTGTTGTTTTCTGTCTTTGTGTGTCTACACCAGACAGAACTGTTTCTGTTGTTTTCTGTCTTTGTGTGTCTACACCAGACAGAACTGTTTCTGTTGTTTTCAGTCTTTGTGTGTCTGCACCCGACAGAACTGTTTCTGTTTTCAGTCTTTGTGTGTCTACACCAGACATAACTGTTTCTGTTGTTTTCAGTCTTTGTGTGTCTACACCAGACAGAACTGTTTCTGTGGTTTTCTGTCTTTGTGTGTCTACACCAGACAGAACTGTTTCTGTTGTTTTCAGTCTTTGTGTGTCTACACCAGACAGAACTGTTTCTGTTGTTTTCAGTCTTTGTGTGTCTACACCAGACAGAATGTTTTCTGTTGTTTTCTGTCTTTGTGTGTCTACACCAGACAGAACTGTTTTTCTGTTGTTTTCTGTCTTTGTGGTGTCTACACCAGACAGAACTGTTTCTGTTGTTTTTCAGTCTTTGTGTGTCTGCACCCGACAGAACTGTTTCTGTTTCAGTCTTTGTGTGTCCTACACCAGACATAACTGTTTCTGTTGTTTTCAGTCTTTGTGTGTCTACACCGGACAGAACTGTTTCTGTTGTTTTCAGTCTTTGTGTGTCTACACCAGACAGAACTGTTTTGTTGTTTTCTGTCTTTGTGTGTCTACACCAGACAGAACTGTTTCTGTTGTTTCGTCTTTGTGTGTCTACACCAGACCAGAACTGTTTCTGTGTTTTCAGTCTTTGTGTGTCTGCACCCGACAGAACTGTTTCTGTTTCAGTCTTTGTGTCGTCTACAACCAGACATAACTGTTTCTGTTGTTTTCATCTTTGTGTGTCTACACCAGACAGAACTGTTTCTGTGGTTTTCTGTCTTGTGGTGTCTACACCAGACAGAACGTTTCTGTTGTTTTCAGTCTTTGTGTGTCTACACAGACAGAACTGTTTTCTGTTGTTTTCAGTCTTTTGTGTGTCTACACCAGACAGAACGTTTCTTTGTTTTCGTGTATTTGTGTGTCTACACCAGACAGAACTGTTTATGTTGTTTTCTGTCTTTGTGTGTCTACACCAGACAGAACTGTTTCTGTTGGTTTTCAGTCTTTGTGTGTCTACACCAGACAGAACTGTTTCTGTTGTTTTCAGTCTTTGTGTGTCTGCACCAGACAGAACTGTTTCTGTTTTCAGTCTTTGTGTGTCTACACCAGACAGAACTGTTTCTGTTGTTTTCAGTCTTTGTGTGTCTACACCAGACAGAACTGTTTCTGTTGTTTTCAGTCTTTGTGTGTCTACACCAGACAGAACTGTTTCTGTTGTTTTCAGTCTTTGTGTGTCTGCACCAGACAGAACTGTTTCTGTTGTTTTCAGTCTTTGTGTGTCTGCACCAGACAGAACTGTTTCTGTTGTTTTCAGTCTTTGTGTGTCTACACCAGACAGAACTGTTTCTGTTGTTTTCAGTCTTTGTGTGTCTACACCAGACAGAACTGTTTCTGTTGTTTTCAGTCTTTGTGTGTCTGCACCAGACAGAACTGTTTTCTGTTGTTTTCAGTCTTTGTGTGTCTACACCAGACAGAACTGTTTTCTGTTGTTTTCAGTCTTTGTGTGTCTCACCAGACATAAATGTTTCTGTTGTTTTCAGTCTTTGTGTGTCTACACCAGACAGAACTGTTTCTGTTGTTTTCATGTCTTTGTGTGTCTGCACCAGACAGAACTGTTTCTGTTGTTTTCAGTCTTTGTGTGTCTGCACCAGACAGAACTGTTTCTGTTGTTTTTCAGTCTTTGTGTGTCTGCACCAGACAGAACTGTTTTCTGTTGTTTCTGTCTTTGTGTGTCTGCACCAGACAGAACTGTTTCTTGTTGTTTTCAGTCTTTGTGTGTCTACACCAGACAGAACTTTTTCTGTTGTTTTCAGTCTTTGTGCTGTCTGCACCAGACAGAACTGTTTCTGTTTTTTCAGTCTTTGTGTGTCTGCACAGACAGAATGTTTCTGTTGTTTTCAGTCTTTGTGTGTCTGCACCAGACAGAACTGTTTCTGTTGTTTTCAGTCTTTGTGTGTCTACACCAGACAGAAACTGTTTCCTGTTGTTTTCAGTCTTTGTGTGTCTGCACCAGACAGAACTGTTTCTGTTGTTTTCAGTCTTTGTGTGTCTACACCAGACAGAACTGTTTCTGTTGTTTTCAGTCTTTGTGTGTCTGCACCAGACAGAACTGTTTCTGTTGTTTTCAGTCTTTGTGTGTCTGCACCAGACAGAACTGTTTCTGTTGTTTTCAGTCTTTGTGTGTCTGCACCAGACAGAACTGTTTCTGTTGTTTTCAGTCTTTGTGTGTCTACACCAGACAGAACTGTTTCTGTTGTTTTCAGTCTTTGTGTGTCTGCACCAGACAGAACTGTTTCTGTTGTTTTCAGTCTTTGTGTGTCTACACCAGACAGAACTGTTTCTGTTGTTTTCAGTCTTTGTGTGTCTACACCAGACAGAACTGTTTCTGTTGTTTTCAGTCTTTGTGTGTCTACACCAGACAGAACTGTTTCTGTTGTTTTCAGTCTTTGTGTGTCTACACCAGACAGAACTGTTTCTGTTGTTTTCAGTCTTTGTGTGTCTGCACCAGACAGAACTGTTTCTGTTGTTTTCAGTCTTTGTGTGTCTACACCAGACAGAACTGTTTCTGTTGTTTTCAGTCTTTGTGTGTCTACACCAGACAGAACTGTTTCTGTTGTTTTCAGTCTTTGTGTGTCTACACCAGACAGAACTGTTTCTGTTGTTTTCAGTCTTTGTGTGTCTACACCAGACAGAACTGTTTCTGTTGTTTTCAGTCTTTGTGTGTCTACACCAGACAGAACTGTTTCTGTTGTTTTCAGTCTTTGTGTGTCTACACCAGACAGAACTGTTTCTGTTGTTTTCAGTCTTTGTGTGTCTACACCAGACAGAACTGTTTCTGTTGTTTTCAGTCTTTGTGTGTCTGCACCAGACAGAACTGTTTCTGTTGTTTTCAGTCTTTGTGTGTCTACACCAGACAGAACTGTTTCTGTTGTTTTCAGTCTTTGTGTGTCTGCACCAGACAGAACTGTTTCTGTTGTTTTCAGTCTTTGTGTGTCTACACCAGACAGAACTGTTTCTGTTGTTTTCAGTCTTTGTGTGTCTACACCAGACAGAACTGTTTCTGTTGTTTTCAGTCTTTGTGTGTCTACACCAGACAGAACTGTTTCTGTTGTTTTCAGTCTTTGTGTGTCTACACCAGACAGAACTGTTTCTGTTGTTTTCAGTCTTTGTGTGTCTACACCAGACAGAACTGTTTCTGTTGTTTTCAGTCTTTGTGTGTCTACACCAGACAGAACTGTTTCTGTTGTTTTCAGTCTTTGTGTGTCTACACCAGACAGAACTGTTTCTGTTGTTTTCAGTCTTTGTGTGTCTACACCAGACAGAACTGTTTCTGTTGTTTTCAGTCTTTGTGTGTCTACACCAGACAGAACTGTTTCTGTTGTTTTCAGTCTTTGTGTGTCTACACCAGACAGAACTGTTTCTGTTGTTTTCAGTCTTTGTGTGTCTACACCAGACAGAACTGTTTCTGTTGTTTTCAGTCTTTGTGTGTCTACACCAGACAGAACTGTTTCTGTTGTTTTCAGTCTTTGTGTGTCTACACCAGACAGAACTGTTTCTGTTGTTTTCAGTCTTTGTGTGTCTACACCAGACAGAACTGTTTCTGTTGTTTTCAGTCTTTGTGTGTCTACACCAGACAGAACTGTTTCTGTTGTTTTCAGTCTTTGTGTGTCTACACCAGACAGAACTGTTTCTGTTGTTTTCAGTCTTTGTGTGTCTACACCAGACAGAACTGTTTCTGTTGTTTTCAGTCTTTGTGTGTCTACACCAGACAGAACTGTTTCTGTTGTTTTCAGTCTTTGTGTGTCTACACCAGACAGAACTGTTTCTGTTGTTTTCAGTCTTTGTGTGTCTACACCAGACAGAACTGTTTCTGTTGTTTTCAGTCTTTGTGTGTCTACACCAGACAGAACTGTTTCTGTTGTTTTCAGTCTTTGTGTGTCTGCACCAGACAGAACTGTTTCTGTTGTTTTCAGTCTTTGTGTGTCTACACCAGACAGAACTGTTTCTGTTGTTTTCAGTCTTTGTGTGTCTACACCAGACAGAACTGTTTCTGTTGTTTTCAGTCTTTGTGTGTCTACACCAGACAGAACTGTTTCTGTTGTTTTCAGTCTTTGTGTGTCTGCACCAGACAGAACTGTTTCTGTTGTTTTCAGTCTTTGTGTGTCTACACCAGACAGAACTGTTTCTGTTGTTTTCAGTCTTTGTGTGTCTACACCAGACAGAACTGTTTCTGTTGTTTTCAGTCTTTGTGTGTCTGCACCAGACAGAACTGTTTCTGTTGTTTTCAGTCTTTGTGTGTCTACACCAGACAGAACTGTTTCTGTTGTTTTCAGTCTTTGTGTGTCTACACCAGACAGAACTGTTTCTGTTGTTTTCAGTCTTTGTGTGTCTACACCAGACAGAACTGTTTCTGTTGTTTTCAGTCTTTGTGTGTCTGCACCAGACAGAACTGTTTCTGTTGTTTTCAGTCTTTGTGTGTCTACACCAGACAGAACTGTTTCTGTTGTTTTCAGTCTTTGTGTGTCTACACCAGACAGAACTGTTTCTGTTGTTTTCAGTCTTTGTGTGTCTACACCAGACAGAACTGTTTCTGTTGTTTTCAGTCTTTGTGTGTCTACACCAGACAGAACTGTTTCTGTTGTTTTCAGTCTTTGTGTGTCTACACCAGACAGAACTGTTTCTGTTGTTTTCAGTCTTTGTGTGTCTACACCAGACAGAACTGTTTCTGTTGTTTTCAGTCTTTGTGTGTCTACACCAGACAGAACTGTTTCTGTTGTTTTCAGTCTTTGTGTGTCTACACCAGACAGAACTGTTTCTGTTGTTTTCAGTCTTTGTGTGTCTACACCAGACAGAACTGTTTCTGTTGTTTTCAGTCTTTGTGTGTCTACACCAGACAGAACTGTTTCTGTTGTTTTCAGTCTTTGTGTGTCTACACCAGACAGAACTGTTTCTGTTGTTTTCAGTCTTTGTGTGTCTACACCAGACAGAACTGTTTCTGTTGTTTTCAGTCTTTGTGTGTCTACACCAGACAGAACTGTTTCTGTTGTTTTCAGTCTTTGTGTGTCTACACCAGACAGAACTGTTTCTGTTGTTTTCAGTCTTTGTGTGTCTACACCAGACAGAACTGTTTCTGTTGTTTTCAGTCTTTGTGTGTCTACACCAGACAGAACTGTTTCTGTTGTTTTCAGTCTTTGTGTGTCTACACCAGACAGAACTGTTTCTGTTGTTTTCAGTCTTTGTGTGTCTACACCAGACAGAACTGTTTCTGTTGTTTTCAGTCTTTGTGTGTCTACACCAGACAGAACTGTTTCTGTTGTTTTCAGTCTTTGTGTGTCTGCACCAGACAGAACTGTTTCTGTTGTTTTCAGTCTTTGTGTGTCTACACCAGACAGAACTGTTTCTGTTGTTTTCAGTCTTTGTGTGTCTGCACCAGACAGAACTGTTTCTGTTGTTTTCAGTCTTTGTGTGTCTACACCAGACAGAACTGTTTCTGTTGTTTTCAGTCTTTGTGTGTCTACACCAGACAGAACTGTTTCTGTTGTTTTCAGTCTTTGTGTGTCTACACCAGACAGAACTGTTTCTGTTGTTTTCAGTCTTTGTGTGTCTACACCAGACAGAACTGTTTCTGTTGTTTTCAGTCTTTGTGTGTCTACACCAGACAGAACTGTTTCTGTTGTTTTCAGTTGTGTGTGTCTACCAGACAGAACTGTTTCTGTTGTTTTCAGTCTTTGTGTGTCTACACCAGACAGAACTGTTTCTGTTGTTTTCAGTCTTTGTGTGTCTACACCAGACAGAACTGTTTCTGTTGTTTTCAGTCTTTGTGTGTCTACACCAGACAGAACTGTTTCTGTTGTTTTCAGTCTTTGTGTGTCTACACCAGACAGAACTGTTTCTGTTGTTTTCAGTCTTTGTGTGTCTACACCAGACAGAACTGTTTCTGTTGTTTTCAGTCTTTGTGTGTCTACACCAGACAGAACTGTTTCTGTTGTTTTCAGTCTTTGTGTGTCTACACCAGACAGAACTGTTTCTGTTGTTTTCAGTCTTTGTGTGTCTACACCAGACAGAACTGTTTCTGTTGTTTTCAGTCTTTGTGTGTCTACACCAGACAGAACTGTTTCTGTTGTTTTCAGTCTTTGTGTGTCTACACCAGACAGAACTGTTTCTGTTGTTTTCAGTCTTTGTGTGTCTACACCAGACAGAACTGTTTCTGTTGTTTTCAGTCTTTGTGTGTCTACACCAGACAGAACTGTTTCTGTTGTTTTCAGTCTTTGTGTGTCTACACCAGACAGAACTGTTTCTGTTGTTTTCAGTCTTTGTGTGTCTACACCAGACAGAACTGTTTCTGTTGTTTTCAGTCTTTGTGTGTCTACACCAGACAGAACTGTTTCTGTTGTTTTCAGTCTTTGTGTGTCTACACCAGACAGAACTGTTTCTGTTGTTTTCAGTCTTTGTGTGTCTACACCAGACAGAACTGTTTCTGTTGTTTTCAGTCTTTGTGTGTCTACACCAGACAGAACTGTTTCTGTTGTTTTCAGTCTTTGTGTGTCTGCACCAGACAGAACTGTTTCTGTTGTTTTCAGTCTTTGTGTGTCTACACCAGACAGAACTGTTTCTGTTGTTTTCAGTCTTTGTGTGTCTACACCAGACAGAACTGTTTCTGTTGTTTTCAGTCTTTGTGTGTCTACACCAGACAGAACTGTTTCTGTTGTTTTCAGTCTTTGTGTGTCTACACCAGACAGAACTGTTTCTGTTGTTTTCAGTCTTTGTGTGTCTACACCAGACAGAACTGTTTCTGTTGTTTTCAGTCTTTGTGTGTCTACACCAGACAGAACTGTTTCTGTTGTTTTCAGTCTTTGTGTGTCTACACCAGACAGAACTGTTTCTGTTGTTTTCAGTCTTTGTGTGTCTACACCAGACAGAACTGTTTCTGTTGTTTTCAGTCTTTGTGTGTCTACACCAGACAGAACTGTTTCTGTTGTTTTCAGTCTTTGTGTGTCTACACCAGACAGAACTGTTTCTGTTGTTTTCAGTCTTTGTGTGTCTACACCAGACAGAACTGTTTCTGTTGTTTTCAGTCTTTGTGTGTCTACACCAGACAGAACTGTTTCTGTTGTTTTCAGTCTTTGTGTGTCTACACCAGACAGAACTGTTTCTGTTGTTTTCAGTCTTTGTGTGTCTACACCAGACAGAACTGTTTCTGTTGTTTTCAGTCTTTGTGTGTCTACACCAGACAGAACTGTTTCTGTTGTTTTCAGTCTTTGTGTGTCTACACCAGACAGAACTGTTTCTGTTGTTTTCAGTCTTTGTGTGTCTACACCAGACAGAACTGTTTCTGTTGTTTTCAGTCTTTGTGTGTCTACACCAGACAGAACTGTTTCTGTTGTTTTCAGTCTTTGTGTGTCTGCACCAGACAGAACTGTTTCTGTTGTTTTCAGTCTTTGTGTGTCTACACCAGACAGAACTGTTTCTGTTGTTTTCAGTCTTTGTGTGTCTGCACCAGACAGAACTGTTTCTGTTGTTTTCAGTCTTTGTGTGTCTACACCAGACAGAACTGTTTCTGTTGTTTTCAGTCTTTGTGTGTCTACACCAGACAGAACTGTTTCTGTTGTTTTCAGTCTTTGTGTGTCTACACCAGACAGAACTGTTTCTGTTGTTTTCAGTCTTTGTGTGTCTACACCAGACAGAACTGTTTCTGTTGTTTTCAGTCTTTGTGTGTCTACACCAGACAGAACTGTTTCTGTTGTTTTCAGTCTTTGTGTGTCTACACCAGACAGAACTGTTTCTGTTGTTTTCAGTCTTTGTGTGTCTACACCAGACAGAACTGTTTCTGTTGTTTTCAGTCTTTGTGTGTCTACACCAGACAGAACTGTTTCTGTTGTTTTCAGTCTTTGTGTGTCTACACCAGACAGAACTGTTTCTGTTGTTTTCAGTCTTTGTGTGTCTACACCAGACAGAACTGTTTCTGTTGTTTTCAGTCTTTGTGTGTCTACACCAGACAGAACTGTTTCTGTTGTTTTCAGTCTTTGTGTGTCTACACCAGACAGAACTGTTTCTGTTGTTTTCAGTCTTTGTGTGTCTACACCAGACAGAACTGTTTCTGTTGTTTTCAGTCTTTGTGTGTCTACACCAGACAGAACTGTTTCTGTTGTTTTCAGTCTTTGTGTGTCTACACCAGACAGAACTGTTTCTGTTGTTTTCAGTCTTTGTGTGTCTACACCAGACAGAACTGTTTCTGTTGTTTTCAGTCTTTGTGTGTCTGCACCAGACAGAACTGTTTCTGTTGTTTTCAGTCTTTGTGTGTCTACACCAGACAGAACTGTTTCTGTTGTTTTCAGTCTTTGTGTGTCTACACCAGACAGAACTGTTTCTGTTGTTTTCAGTCTTTGTGTGTCTACACCAGACAGAACTGTTTCTGTTGTTTTCAGTCTTTGTGTGTCTACACCAGACAGAACTGTTTCTGTTGTTTTCAGTCTTTGTGTGTCTACACCAGACAGAACTGTTTCTGTTGTTTTCAGTCTTTGTGTGTCTACACCAGACAGAACTGTTTCTGTTGTTTTCAGTCTTTGTGTGTCTACACCAGACAGAACTGTTTCTGTTGTTTTCAGTCTTTGTGTGTCTACACCAGACAGAACTGTTTCTGTTGTTTTCAGTCTTTGTGTGTCTACACCAGACAGAACTGTTTCTGTTGTTTTCAGTCTTTGTGTGTCTACACCAGACAGAACTGTTTCTGTTGTTTTCAGTCTTTGTGTGTCTACACCAGACAGAACTGTTTCTGTTGTTTTCAGTCTTTGTGTGTCTACACCAGACAGAACTGTTTCTGTTGTTTTCAGTCTTTGTGTGTCTACACCAGACAGAACTGTTTCTGTTGTTTTCAGTCTTTGTGTGTCTACACCAGACAGAACTGTTTCTGTTGTTTTCAGTCTTTGTGTGTCTACACCAGACAGAACTGTTTCTGTTGTTTTCAGTCTTTGTGTGTCTACACCAGACAGAACTGTTTCTGTTGTTTTCAGTCTTTGTGTGTCTACACCAGACAGAACTGTTTCTGTTGTTTTCAGTCTTTGTGTGTCTACACCAGACAGAACTGTTTCTGTTGTTTTCAGTCTTTGTGTGTCTACACCAGACAGAACTGTTTCTGTTGTTTTCAGTCTTTGTGTGTCTACACCAGACAGAACTGTTTCTGTTGTTTTCAGTCTTTGTGTGTCTACACCAGACAGAACTGTTTCTGTTGTTTTCAGTCTTTGTGTGTCTACACCAGACAGAACTGTTTCTGTTGTTTTCAGTCTTTGTGTGTCTACACCAGACAGAACTGTTTCTGTTGTTTTCAGTCTTTGTGTGTCTACACCAGACAGAACTGTTTCTGTTGTTTTCAGTCTTTGTGTGTCTACACCAGACAGAACTGTTTCTGTTGTTTTCAGTCTTTGTGTGTCTGCACCAGACAGAACTGTTTCTGTTGTTTTCAGTCTTTGTGTGTCTACACCAGACAGAACTGTTTCTGTTGTTTTCAGTCTTTGTGTGTCTGCACCAGACAGAACTGTTTCTGTTGTTTTCAGTCTTTGTGTGTCTACACCAGACAGAACTGTTTCTGTTGTTTTCAGTCTTTGTGTGTCTACACCAGACAGAACTGTTTCTGTTGTTTTCAGTCTTTGTGTGTCTACACCAGACAGAACTGTTTCTGTTGTTTTCAGTCTTTGTGTGTCTGCACCAGACAGAACTGTTTCTGTTGTTTTCAGTCTTTGTGTGTCTACACCAGACAGAACTGTTTCTGTTGTTTTCAGTCTTTGTGTGTCTACACCAGACAGAACTGTTTCTGTTGTTTTCAGTCTTTGTGTGTCTACACCAGACAGAACTGTTTCTGTTGTTTTCAGTCTTTGTGTGTCTACACCAGACAGAACTGTTTCTGTTGTTTTCAGTCTTTGTGTGTCTACACCAGACAGAACTGTTTCTGTTGTTTTCAGTCTTTGTGTGTCTACACCAGACAGAACTGTTTCTGTTGTTTTCAGTCTTTGTGTGTCTACACCAGACAGAACTGTTTCTGTTGTTTTCAGTCTTTGTGTGTCTACACCAGACAGAACTGTTTCTGTTGTTTTCAGTCTTTGTGTGTCTACACCAGACAGAACTGTTTCTGTTGTTTTCAGTCTTTGTGTGTCTACACCAGACAGAACTGTTTCTGTTGTTTTCAGTCTTTGTGTGTCTACACCAGACAGAACTGTTTCTGTTGTTTTCAGTCTTTGTGTGTCTACACCAGACAGAACTGTTTCTGTTGTTTTCAGTCTTTGTGTGTCTGCACCAGACAGAACTGTTTCTGTTGTTTTCAGTCTTTGTGTGTCTACACCAGACAGAACTGTTTCTGTTGTTTTCAGTCTTTGTGTGTCTGCACCAGACAGAACTGTTTCTGTTGTTTTCAGTCTTTGTGTGTCTACACCAGACAGAACTGTTTCTGTTGTTTTCAGTCTTTGTGTGTCTACACCAGACAGAACTGTTTCTGTTGTTTTCAGTCTTTGTGTGTCTACACCAGACAGAACTGTTTCTGTTGTTTTCAGTCTTTGTGTGTCTACACCAGACAGAACTGTTTCTGTTGTTTTCAGTCTTTGTGTGTCTACACCAGACAGAACTGTTTCTGTTGTTTTCAGTCTTTGTGTGTCTACACCAGACAGAACTGTTTCTGTTGTTTTCAGTCTTTGTGTGTCTGCACCAGACAGAACTGTTTCTGTTGTTTTCAGTCTTTGTGTGTCTACACCAGACAGAACTGTTTCTGTTGTTTTCAGTCTTTGTGTGTCTACACCAGACAGAACTGTTTCTGTTGTTTTCAGTCTTTGTGTGTCTACACCAGACAGAACTGTTTCTGTTGTTTTCAGTCTTTGTGTGTCTACACCAGACAGAACTGTTTCTGTTGTTTTCAGTCTTTGTGTGTCTACACCAGACAGAACTGTTTCTGTTGTTTTCAGTCTTTGTGTGTCTACACCAGACAGAACTGTTTCTGTTGTTTTCAGTCTTTGTGTGTCTGCACCAGACAGAACTGTTTCTGTTGTTTTCAGTCTTTGTGTGTCTACACCAGACAGAACTGTTTCTGTTGTTTTCAGTCTTTGTGTGTCTGCACCAGACAGAACTGTTTCTGTTGTTTTCAGTCTTTGTGTGTCTACACCAGACAGAACTGTTTCTGTTGTTTTCAGTCTTTGTGTGTCTGCACCAGACAGAACTGTTTCTGTTGTTTTCAGTCTTTGTGTGTCTACACCAGACAGAACTGTTTCTGTTGTTTTCAGTCTTTGTGTGTCTGCACCAGACAGAACTGTTTCTGTTGTTTTCAGTCTTTGTGTGTCTACACCAGACAGAACTGTTTCTGTTGTTTTCAGTCTTTGTGTGTCTACACCAGACAGAACTGTTTCTGTTGTTTTCAGTCTTTGTGTGTCTACACCAGACAGAACTGTTTCTGTTGTTTTCAGTCTTTGTGTGTCTACACCAGACAGAACTGTTTCTGTTGTTTTCAGTCTTTGTGTGTCTACACCAGACAGAACTGTTTCTGTTGTTTTCAGTCTTTGTGTGTCTGCACCAGACAGAACTGTTTCTGTTGTTTTCAGTCTTTGTGTGTCTACACCAGACAGAACTGTTTCTGTTGTTTTCAGTCTTTGTGTGTCTACACCAGACAGAACTGTTTCTGTTGTTTTCAGTCTTTGTGTGTCTACACCAGACAGAACTGTTTCTGTTGTTTTCAGTCTTTGTGTGTCTGCACCAGACAGAACTGTTTCTGTTGTTTTCAGTCTTTGTGTGTCTACACCAGACAGAACTGTTTCTGTTGTTTTCAGTCTTTGTGTGTCTGCACCAGACAGAACTGTTTCTGTTGTTTTCAGTCTTTGTGTGTCTACACCAGACAGAACTGTTTCTGTTGTTTTCAGTCTTTGTGTGTCTACACCAGACAGAACTGTTTCTGTTGTTTTCAGTCTTTGTGTGTCTGCACCAGACAGAACTGTTTCTGTTGTTTTCAGTCTTTGTGTGTCTACACCAGACAGAACTGTTTCTGTTGTTTTCAGTCTTTGTGTGTCTACACCAGACAGAACTGTTTCTGTTGTTTTCAGTCTTTGTGTGTCTACACCAGACAGAACTGTTTCTGTTGTTTTCAGTCTTTGTGTGTCTACACCAGACAGAACTGTTTCTGTTGTTTTCAGTCTTTGTGTGTCTACACCAGACAGAACTGTTTCTGTTGTTTTCAGTCTTTGTGTGTCTACACCAGACAGAACTGTTTCTGTTGTTTTCAGTCTTTGTGTGTCTACACCAGACAGAACTGTTTCTGTTGTTTTCAGTCTTTGTGTGTCTACACCAGACAGAACTGTTTCTGTTGTTTTCAGTCTTTGTGTGTCTACACCAGACAGAACTGTTTCTGTTGTTTTCAGTCTTTGTGTGTCTACACCAGACAGAACTGTTTCTGTTGTTTTCAGTCTTTGTGTGTCTACACCAGACAGAACTGTTTCTGTTGTTTTCAGTCTTTGTGTGTCTACACCAGACAGAACTGTTTCTGTTGTTTTCAGTCTTTGTGTGTCTACACCAGACAGAACTGTTTCTGTTGTTTTCAGTCTTTGTGTGTCTGCACCAGACAGAACTGTTTCTGTTGTTTTCAGTCTTTGTGTGTCTACACCAGACAGAACTGTTTCTGTTGTTTTCAGTCTTTGTGTGTCTACACCAGACAGAACTGTTTCTGTTGTTTTCAGTCTTTGTGTGTCTACACCAGACAGAACTGTTTCTGTTGTTTTCAGTCTTTGTGTGTCTGCACCAGACAGAACTGTTTCTGTTGTTTTCAGTCTTTGTGTGTCTACACCAGACAGAACTGTTTCTGTTGTTTTCAGTCTTTGTGTGTCTACACCAGACAGAACTGTTTCTGTTGTTTTCAGTCTTTGTGTGTCTACACCAGACAGAACTGTTTCTGTTGTTTTCAGTCTTTGTGTGTCTACACCAGACAGAACTGTTTCTGTTGTTTTCAGTCTTTGTGTGTCTACACCAGACAGAACTGTTTCTGTTGTTTTCAGTCTTTGTGTGTCTACACCAGACAGAACTGTTTCTGTTGTTTTCAGTCTTTGTGTGTCTACACCAGACAGAACTGTTTCTGTTGTTTTCAGTCTTTGTGTGTCTACACCAGACAGAACTGTTTCTGTTGTTTTCAGTCTTTGTGTGTCTACACCAGACAGAACTGTTTCTGTTGTTTTCAGTCTTTGTGTGTCTACACCAGACAGAACTGTTTCTGTTGTTTTCAGTCTTTGTGTGTCTACACCAGACAGAACTGTTTCTGTTGTTTTCAGTCTTTGTGTGTCTACACCAGACAGAACTGTTTCTGTTGTTTTCAGTCTTTGTGTGTCTACACCAGACAGAACTGTTTCTGTTGTTTTCAGTCTTTGTGTGTCTACACCAGACAGAACTGTTTCTGTTGTTTTCAGTCTTTGTGTGTCTACACCAGACAGAACTGTTTCTGTTGTTTTCAGTCTTTGTGTGTCTACACCAGACAGAACTGTTTCTGTTGTTTTCAGTCTTTGTGTGTCTACACCAGACAGAACTGTTTCTGTTGTTTTCAGTCTTTGTGTGTCTACACCAGACAGAACTGTTTCTGTTGTTTTCAGTCTTTGTGTGTCTACACCAGACAGAACTGTTTCTGTTGTTTTCAGTCTTTGTGTGTCTACACCAGACAGAACTGTTTCTGTTGTTTTCAGTCTTTGTGTGTCTACACCAGACAGAACTGTTTCTGTTGTTTTCAGTCTTTGTGTGTCTACACCAGACAGAACTGTTTCTGTTGTTTTCAGTCTTTGTGTGTCTACACCAGACAGAACTGTTTCTGTTGTTTTCAGTCTTTGTGTGTCTACACCAGACAGAACTGTTTCTGTTGTTTTCAGTCTTTGTGTGTCTACACCAGACAGAACTGTTTCTGTTGTTTTCAGTCTTTGTGTGTCTACACCAGACAGAACTGTTTCTGTTGTTTTCAGTCTTTGTGTGTCTACACCAGACAGAACTGTTTCTGTTGTTTTCAGTCTTTGTGTGTCTACACCAGACAGAACTGTTTCTGTTGTTTTCAGTCTTTGTGTGTCTACACCAGACAGAACTGTTTCTGTTGTTTTCAGTCTTTGTGTGTCTACACCAGACAGAACTGTTTCTGTTGTTTTCAGTCTTTGTGTGTCTACACCAGACAGAACTGTTTCTGTTGTTTTCAGTCTTTGTGTGTCTGCACCAGACAGAACTGTTTCTGTTGTTTTCAGTCTTTGTGTGTCTACACCAGACAGAACTGTTTCTGTTGTTTTCAGTCTTTGTGTGTCTACACCAGACAGAACTGTTTCTGTTGTTTTCAGTCTTTGTGTGTCTACACCAGACAGAACTGTTTCTGTTGTTTTCAGTCTTTGTGTGTCTGCACCAGACAGAACTGTTTCTGTTGTTTTCAGTCTTTGTGTGTCTACACCAGACAGAACTGTTTCTGTTGTTTTCAGTCTTTGTGTGTCTACACCAGACAGAACTGTTTCTGTTGTTTTCAGTCTTTGTGTGTCTACACCAGACAGAACTGTTTCTGTTGTTTTCAGTCTTTGTGTGTCTACACCAGACAGAACTGTTTCTGTTGTTTTCAGTCTTTGTGTGTCTACACCAGACAGAACTGTTTCTGTTGTTTTCAGTCTTTGTGTGTCTACACCAGACAGAACTGTTTCTGTTGTTTTCAGTCTTTGTGTGTCTACACCAGACAGAACTGTTTCTGTTGTTTTCAGTCTTTGTGTGTCTACACCAGACAGAACTGTTTCTGTTGTTTTCAGTCTTTGTGTGTCTGCACCAGACAGAACTGTTTCTGTTGTTTTCAGTCTTTGTGTGTCTACACCAGACAGAACTGTTTCTGTTGTTTTCAGTCTTTGTGTGTCTACACCAGACAGAACTGTTTCTGTTGTTTTCAGTCTTTGTGTGTCTACACCAGACAGAACTGTTTCTGTTGTTTTCAGTCTTTGTGTGTCTACACCAGACAGAACTGTTTCTGTTGTTTTCAGTCTTTGTGTGTCTACACCAGACAGAACTGTTTCTGTTGTTTTCAGTCTTTGTGTGTCTACACCAGACAGAACTGTTTCTGTTGTTTTCAGTCTTTGTGTGTCTACACCAGACAGAACTGTTTCTGTTGTTTTCAGTCTTTGTGTGTCTACACCAGACAGAACTGTTTCTGTTGTTTTCAGTCTTTGTGTGTCTACACCAGACAGAACTGTTTCTGTTGTTTTCAGTCTTTGTGTGTCTACACCAGACAGAACTGTTTCTGTTGTTTTCAGTCTTTGTGTGTCTACACCAGACAGAACTGTTTCTGTTGTTTTCAGTCTTTGTGTGTCTACACCAGACAGAACTGTTTCTGTTGTTTTCAGTCTTTGTGTGTCTACACCAGACAGAACTGTTTCTGTTGTTTTCAGTCTTTGTGTGTCTACACCAGACAGAACTGTTTCTGTTGTTTTCAGTCTTTGTGTGTCTACACCAGACAGAACTGTTTCTGTTGTTTTCAGTCTTTGTGTGTCTACACCAGACAGAACTGTTTCTGTTGTTTTCAGTCTTTGTGTGTCTACACCAGACAGAACTGTTTCTGTTGTTTTCAGTCTTTGTGTGTCTACACCAGACAGAACTGTTTCTGTTGTTTTCAGTCTTTGTGTGTCTACACCAGACAGAACTGTTTCTGTTGTTTTCAGTCTTTGTGTGTCTACACCAGACAGAACTGTTTCTGTTGTTTTCAGTCTTTGTGTGTCTACACCAGACAGAACTGTTTCTGTTGTTTTCAGTCTTTGTGTGTCTACACCAGACAGAACTGTTTCTGTTGTTTTCAGTCTTTGTGTGTCTACACCAGACAGAACTGTTTCTGTTGTTTTCAGTCTTTGTGTGTCTACACCAGACAGAACTGTTTCTGTTGTTTTCAGTCTTTGTGTGTCTGCACCAGACAGAACTGTTTCTGTTGTTTTCAGTCTTTGTGTGTCTACACCAGACAGAACTGTTTCTGTTGTTTTCAGTCTTTGTGTGTCTACACCAGACAGAACTGTTTCTGTTGTTTTCAGTCTTTGTGTGTCTACACCAGACAGAACTGTTTCTGTTGTTTTCAGTCTTTGTGTGTCTGCACCAGACAGAACTGTTTCTGTTGTTTTCAGTCTTTGTGTGTCTACACCAGACAGAACTGTTTCTGTTGTTTTCAGTCTTTGTGTGTCTACACCAGACAGAACTGTTTCTGTTGTTTTCAGTCTTTGTGTGTCTACACCAGACAGAACTGTTTCTGTTGTTTTCAGTCTTTGTGTGTCTACACCAGACAGAACTGTTTCTGTTGTTTTCAGTCTTTGTGTGTCTACACCAGACAGAACTGTTTCTGTTGTTTTCAGTCTTTGTGTGTCTACACCAGACAGAACTGTTTCTGTTGTTTTCAGTCTTTGTGTGTCTGCACCAGACAGAACTGTTTCTGTTGTTTTCAGTCTTTGTGTGTCTACACCAGACAGAACTGTTTCTGTTGTTTTCAGTCTTTGTGTGTCTACACCAGACAGAACTGTTTCTGTTGTTTTCAGTCTTTGTGTGTCTACACCAGACAGAACTGTTTCTGTTGTTTTCAGTCTTTGTGTGTCTACACCAGACAGAACTGTTTCTGTTGTTTTCAGTCTTTGTGTGTCTACACCAGACAGAACTGTTTCTGTTGTTTTCAGTCTTTGTGTGTCTACACCAGACAGAACTGTTTCTGTTGTTTTCAGTCTTTGTGTGTCTACACCAGACAGAACTGTTTCTGTTGTTTTCAGTCTTTGTGTGTCTACACCAGACAGAACTGTTTCTGTTGTTTTCAGTCTTTGTGTGTCTACACCAGACAGAACTGTTTCTGTTGTTTTCAGTCTTTGTGTGTCTACACCAGACAGAACTGTTTCTGTTGTTTTCAGTCTTTGTGTGTCTACACCAGACAGAACTGTTTCTGTTGTTTTCAGTCTTTGTGTGTCTACACCAGACAGAACTGTTTCTGTTGTTTTCAGTCTTTGTGTGTCTACACCAGACAGAACTGTTTCTGTTGTTTTCAGTCTTTGTGTGTCTACACCAGACAGAACTGTTTCTGTTGTTTTCAGTCTTTGTGTGTCTACACCAGACAGAACTGTTTCTGTTGTTTTCAGTCTTTGTGTGTCTACACCAGACAGAACTGTTTCTGTTGTTTTCAGTCTTTGTGTGTCTACACCAGACAGAACTGTTTCTGTTGTTTTCAGTCTTTGTGTGTCTACACCAGACAGAACTGTTTCTGTTGTTTTCAGTCTTTGTGTGTCTACACCAGACAGAACTGTTTCTGTTGTTTTCAGTCTTTGTGTGTCTACACCAGACAGAACTGTTTCTGTTGTTTTCAGTCTTTGTGTGTCTACACCAGACAGAACTGTTTCTGTTGTTTTCAGTCTTTGTGTGTCTACACCAGACAGAACTGTTTCTGTTGTTTTCAGTCTTTGTGTGTCTACACCAGACAGAACTGTTTCTGTTGTTTTCAGTCTTTGTGTGTCTACACCAGACAGAACTGTTTCTGTTGTTTTCAGTCTTTGTGTGTCTACACCAGACAGAACTGTTTCTGTTGTTTTCAGTCTTTGTGTGTCTACACCAGACAGAACTGTTTCTGTTGTTTTCAGTCTTTGTGTGTCTACACCAGACAGAACTGTTTCTGTTGTTTTCAGTCTTTGTGTGTCTACACCAGACAGAACTGTTTCTGTTGTTTTCAGTCTTTGTGTGTCTACACCAGACAGAACTGTTTCTGTTGTTTTCAGTCTTTGTGTGTCTACACCAGACAGAACTGTTTCTGTTGTTTTCAGTCTTTGTGTGTCTACACCAGACAGAACTGTTTCTGTTGTTTTCAGTCTTTGTGTGTCTACACCAGACAGAACTGTTTCTGTTGTTTTCAGTCTTTGTGTGTCTACACCAGACAGAACTGTTTCTGTTGTTTTCAGTCTTTGTGTGTCTACACCAGACAGAACTGTTTCTGTTGTTTTCAGTCTTTGTGTGTCTACACCAGACAGAACTGTTTCTGTTGTTTTCAGTCTTTGTGTGTCTACACCAGACAGAACTGTTTCTGTTGTTTTCAGTCTTTGTGTGTCTACACCAGACAGAACTGTTTCTGTTGTTTTCAGTCTTTGTGTGTCTACACCAGACAGAACTGTTTCTGTTGTTTTCAGTCTTTGTGTGTCTACACCAGACAGAACTGTTTCTGTTGTTTTCAGTCTTTGTGTGTCTACACCAGACAGAACTGTTTCTGTTGTTTTCAGTCTTTGTGTGTCTACACCAGACAGAACTGTTTCTGTTGTTTTCAGTCTTTGTGTGTCTACACCAGACAGAACTGTTTCTGTTGTTTTCAGTCTTTGTGTGTCTACACCAGACAGAACTGTTTCTGTTGTTTTCAGTCTTTGTGTGTCTACACCAGACAGAACTGTTTCTGTTGTTTTCAGTCTTTGTGTGTCTACACCAGACAGAACTGTTTCTGTTGTTTTCAGTCTTTGTGTGTCTACACCAGACAGAACTGTTTCTGTTGTTTTCAGTCTTTGTGTGTCTACACCAGACAGAACTGTTTCTGTTGTTTTCAGTCTTTGTGTGTCTACACCAGACAGAACTGTTTCTGTTGTTTTCAGTCTTTGTGTGTCTACACCAGACAGAACTGTTTCTGTTGTTTTCAGTCTTTGTGTGTCTACACCAGACAGAACTGTTTCTGTTGTTTTCAGTCTTTGTGTGTCTACACCAGACAGAACTGTTTCTGTTGTTTTCAGTCTTTGTGTGTCTACACCAGACAGAACTGTTTCTGTTGTTTTCAGTCTTTGTGTGTCTACACCAGACAGAACTGTTTCTGTTGTTTTCAGTCTTTGTGTGTCTACACCAGACAGAACTGTTTCTGTTGTTTTCAGTCTTTGTGTGTCTACACCAGACAGAACTGTTTCTGTTGTTTTCAGTCTTTGTGTGTCTACACCAGACAGAACTGTTTCTGTTGTTTTCAGTCTTTGTGTGTCTACACCAGACAGAACTGTTTCTGTTGTTTTCAGTCTTTGTGTGTCTACACCAGACAGAACTGTTTCTGTTGTTTTCAGTCTTTGTGTGTCTACACCAGACAGAACTGTTTCTGTTGTTTTCAGTCTTTGTGTGTCTACACCAGACAGAACTGTTTCTGTTGTTTTCAGTCTTTGTGTGTCTACACCAGACAGAACTGTTTCTGTTGTTTTCAGTCTTTGTGTGTCTACACCAGACAGAACTGTTTCTGTTGTTTTCAGTCTTTGTGTGTCTACACCAGACAGAACTGTTTCTGTTGTTTTCAGTCTTTGTGTGTCTACACCAGACAGAACTGTTTCTGTTGTTTTCAGTCTTTGTGTGTCTACACCAGACAGAACTGTTTCTGTTGTTTTCAGTCTTTGTGTGTCTACACCAGACAGAACTGTTTCTGTTGTTTTCAGTCTTTGTGTGTCTACACCAGACAGAACTGTTTCTGTTGTTTTCAGTCTTTGTGTGTCTACACCAGACAGAACTGTTTCTGTTGTTTTCAGTCTTTGTGTGTCTACACCAGACAGAACTGTTTCTGTTGTTTTCAGTCTTTGTGTGTCTACACCAGACAGAACTGTTTCTGTTGTTTTCAGTCTTTGTGTGTCTACACCAGACAGAACTGTTTCTGTTGTTTTCAGTCTTTGTGTGTCTACACCAGACAGAACTGTTTCTGTTGTTTTCAGTCTTTGTGTGTCTACACCAGACAGAACTGTTTCTGTTGTTTTCAGTCTTTGTGTGTCTACACCAGACAGAACTGTTTCTGTTGTTTTCAGTCTTTGTGTGTCTACACCAGACAGAACTGTTTCTGTTGTTTTCAGTCTTTGTGTGTCTACACCAGACAGAACTGTTTCTGTTGTTTTCAGTCTTTGTGTGTCTACACCAGACAGAACTGTTTCTGTTGTTTTCAGTCTTTGTGTGTCTACACCAGACAGAACTGTTTCTGTTGTTTTCAGTCTTTGTGTGTCTACACCAGACAGAACTGTTTCTGTTGTTTTCAGTCTTTGTGTGTCTACACCAGACAGAACTGTTTCTGTTGTTTTCAGTCTTTGTGTGTCTACACCAGACAGAACTGTTTCTGTTGTTTTCAGTCTTTGTGTGTCTACACCAGACAGAACTGTTTCTGTTGTTTTCAGTCTTTGTGTGTCTACACCAGACAGAACTGTTTCTGTTGTTTTCAGTCTTTGTGTGTCTACACCAGACAGAACTGTTTCTGTTGTTTTCAGTCTTTGTGTGTCTACACCAGACAGAACTGTTTCTGTTGTTTTCAGTCTTTGTGTGTCTACACCAGACAGAACTGTTTCTGTTGTTTTCAGTCTTTGTGTGTCTACACCAGACAGAACTGTTTCTGTTGTTTTCAGTCTTTGTGTGTCTACACCAGACAGAACTGTTTCTGTTGTTTTCAGTCTTTGTGTGTCTACACCAGACAGAACTGTTTCTGTTGTTTTCAGTCTTTGTGTGTCTACACCAGACAGAACTGTTTCTGTTGTTTTCAGTCTTTGTGTGTCTACACCAGACAGAACTGTTTCTGTTGTTTTCAGTCTTTGTGTGTCTACACCAGACAGAACTGTTTCTGTTGTTTTCAGTCTTTGTGTGTCTACACCAGACAGAACTGTTTCTGTTGTTTTCAGTCTTTGTGTGTCTACACCAGACAGAACTGTTTCTGTTGTTTTCAGTCTTTGTGTGTCTACACCAGACAGAACTGTTTCTGTTGTTTTCAGTCTTTGTGTGTCTACACCAGACAGAACTGTTTCTGTTGTTTTCAGTCTTTGTGTGTCTACACCAGACAGAACTGTTTCTGTTGTTTTCAGTCTTTGTGTGTCTACACCAGACAGAACTGTTTCTGTTGTTTTCAGTCTTTGTGTGTCTACACCAGACAGAACTGTTTCTGTTGTTTTCAGTCTTTGTGTGTCTACACCAGACAGAACTGTTTCTGTTGTTTTCAGTCTTTGTGTGTCTACACCAGACAGAACTGTTTCTGTTGTTTTCAGTCTTTGTGTGTCTACACCAGACAGAACTGTTTCTGTTGTTTTCAGTCTTTGTGTGTCTGCACCAGACAGAACTGTTTCTGTTGTTTTCAGTCTTTGTGTGTCTACACCAGACAGAACTGTTTCTGTTGTTTTCAGTCTTTGTGTGTCTACACCAGACAGAACTGTTTCTGTTGTTTTCAGTCTTTGTGTGTCTACACCAGACAGAACTGTTTCTGTTGTTTTCAGTCTTTGTGTGTCTACACCAGACAGAACTGTTTCTGTTGTTTTCAGTCTTTGTGTGTCTGCACCAGACAGAACTGTTTCTGTTGTTTTCAGTCTTTGTGTGTCTACACCAGACAGAACTGTTTCTGTTGTTTTCAGTCTTTGTGTGTCTACACCAGACAGAACTGTTTCTGTTGTTTTCAGTCTTTGTGTGTCTACACCAGACAGAACTGTTTCTGTTGTTTTCAGTCTTTGTGTGTCTACACCAGACAGAACTGTTTCTGTTGTTTTCAGTCTTTGTGTGTCTACACCAGACAGAACTGTTTCTGTTGTTTTCAGTCTTTGTGTGTCTACACCAGACAGAACTGTTTCTGTTGTTTTCAGTCTTTGTGTGTCTACACCAGACAGAACTGTTTCTGTTGTTTTCAGTCTTTGTGTGTCTACACCAGACAGAACTGTTTCTGTTGTTTTCAGTCTTTGTGTGTCTACACCAGACAGAACTGTTTCTGTTGTTTTCAGTCTTTGTGTGTCTACACCAGACAGAACTGTTTCTGTTGTTTTCAGTCTTTGTGTGTCTACACCAGACAGAACTGTTTCTGTTGTTTTCAGTCTTTGTGTGTCTACACCAGACAGAACTGTTTCTGTTGTTTTCAGTCTTTGTGTGTCTACACCAGACAGAACTGTTTCTGTTGTTTTCAGTCTTTGTGTGTCTACACCAGACAGAACTGTTTCTGTTGTTTTCAGTCTTTGTGTGTCTACACCAGACAGAACTGTTTCTGTTGTTTTCAGTCTTTGTGTGTCTACACCAGACAGAACTGTTTCTGTTGTTTTCAGTCTTTGTGTGTCTACACCAGACAGAACTGTTTCTGTTGTTTTCAGTCTTTGTGTGTCTACACCAGACAGAACTGTTTCTGTTGTTTTCAGTCTTTGTGTGTCTACACCAGACAGAACTGTTTCTGTTGTTTTCAGTCTTTGTGTGTCTACACCAGACAGAACTGTTTCTGTTGTTTTCAGTCTTTGTGTGTCTACACCAGACAGAACTGTTTCTGTTGTTTTCAGTCTTTGTGTGTCTACACCAGACAGAACTGTTTCTGTTGTTTTCAGTCTTTGTGTGTCTACACCAGACAGAACTGTTTCTGTTGTTTTCAGTCTTTGTGTGTCTACACCAGACAGAACTGTTTCTGTTGTTTTCAGTCTTTGTGTGTCTACACCAGACAGAACTGTTTCTGTTGTTTTCAGTCTTTGTGTGTCTACACCAGACAGAACTGTTTCTGTTGTTTTCAGTCTTTGTGTGTCTACACCAGACAGAACTGTTTCTGTTGTTTTCAGTCTTTGTGTGTCTACACCAGACAGAACTGTTTCTGTTGTTTTCAGTCTTTGTGTGTCTACACCAGACAGAACTGTTTCTGTTGTTTTCAGTCTTTGTGTGTCTACACCAGACAGAACTGTTTCTGTTGTTTTCAGTCTTTGTGTGTCTACACCAGACAGAACTGTTTCTGTTGTTTTCAGTCTTTGTGTGTCTGCACCAGACAGAACTGTTTCTGTTGTTTTCAGTCTTTGTGTGTCTACACCAGACAGAACTGTTTCTGTTGTTTTCAGTCTTTGTGTGTCTACACCAGACAGAACTGTTTCTGTTGTTTTCAGTCTTTGTGTGTCTACACCAGACAGAACTGTTTCTGTTGTTTTCAGTCTTTGTGTGTCTGCACCAGACAGAACTGTTTCTGTTGTTTTCAGTCTTTGTGTGTCTACACCAGACAGAACTGTTTCTGTTGTTTTCAGTCTTTGTGTGTCTGCACCAGACAGAACTGTTTCTGTTGTTTTCAGTCTTTGTGTGTCTACACCAGACAGAACTGTTTCTGTTGTTTTCAGTCTTTGTGTGTCTACACCAGACAGAACTGTTTCTGTTGTTTTCAGTCTTTGTGTGTCTACACCAGACAGAACTGTTTCTGTTGTTTTCAGTCTTTGTGTGTCTACACCAGACAGAACTGTTTCTGTTGTTTTCAGTCTTTGTGTGTCTACACCAGACAGAACTGTTTCTGTTGTTTTCAGTCTTTGTGTGTCTGCACCAGACAGAACTGTTTCTGTTGTTTTCAGTCTTTGTGTGTCTGCACCAGACAGAACTGTTTCTGTTGTTTTCAGTCTTTGTGTGTCTACACCAGACAGAACTGTTTCTGTTGTTTTCAGTCTTTGTGTGTCTGCACCAGACAGAACTGTTTCTGTTGTTTTCAGTCTTTGTGTGTCTGCACCAGACAGAACTGTTTCTGTTGTTTTCAGTCTTTGTGTGTCTACACCAGACAGAACTGTTTCTGTTGTTTTCAGTCTTTGTGTGTCTGCACCAGACAGAACTGTTTCTGTTGTTTTCAGTCTTTGTGTGTCTACACCAGACAGAACTGTTTCTGTTGTTTTCAGTCTTTGTGTGTCTACACCAGACAGAACTGTTTCTGTTGTTTTCAGTCTTTGTGTGTCTACACCAGACAGAACTGTTTCTGTTGTTTTCAGTCTTTGTGTGTCTACACCAGACAGAACTGTTTCTGTTGTTTTCAGTCTTTGTGTGTCTACACCAGACAGAACTGTTTCTGTTGTTTTCAGTCTTTGTGTGTCTACACCAGACAGAACTGTTTCTGTTGTTTTCAGTCTTTGTGTGTCTACACCAGACAGAACTGTTTCTGTTGTTTTCAGTCTTTGTGTGTCTCCACCAGACAGAACTGTTTCTGTTGTTTCTTTGTTTGTCATTCAGTGTTCAGTTTTTTTCATTAAATAAGATGAACACTTACCACGCTGCGCTTTGGTCCTCACCTCATTCCTACGACGATCGTTACAAGGTGGATGAAATATCATGGCAAAGGAAAAATGCTCACTAACAGGGATATAAACAAATTTGTGCACAACATTTGAGAGAAATAAGCTATTTGTGCATATGGAAATGTCTGGTATATTTTATTTTAGCTCATGAAACATGGGACCAAGGCTTTACATGTTGCGTTTATATTTTTGTTCAGTGTAGATATGGACACTTAAGGGATAGTGGTAAATAGGCTATAAAAGTACTTATTGTGACACAATTGGTGACAGATCCTATACTGCAACGAGTCGTGACTGGGAGATGCTAGCATTCAGAAAAAAAGTCAAACTGAAGAAATGGAACAATTGTGGGCCTATTAGTCACAAATAGAAGTGCCGTCTGTTGTCTGTTGCCCACCAACATACCTTCGCATTCAATAAAATGGGTTAGCAGGGCACGGCAACCTAGAAAATGGCAAGTGTACGTGCGCTTTCTGTCTCTACCTATTATCTCTAACTGCTGCGGACTTCCGTTAGGCCTCTCGAAACCCCTGTTTGTGGATGAATTGAGATAGAGGTCATGAAGGATTATGTTGACAATCTCAATCATGCTCTGACAATCTAGTAAACTTATTAAAATAAGCTTAAATTATCATTGTTCATGAGAGAGAAATAAGTGGTCAATTTCACATTGTGTAGGGGTACAAATGTAGGATCTTCATTTGAACCAGTTTGCTACAGCAGGAAAATAATCTTGCAGCAACAGGAGATGTGAATTATTATGGGGATTATAAATAATGTGGTTAGATTTGTCGTAAAGGGTAATCAAATCTGACACTTCTAATTGGAAATGATTAACTTCAGAAGACTTTTTAAACCACAAATACAAGGTCTGCAACAGTTTGATCAAATGAAGATCCTATAACTAAGTGTGGGTTTTAAGCTTTTCCTTTATGGTGAATGGAATCTTCCAATGACTATGTCAAACAGCATAGAAACATAGAAGTTCTGTCAAATTTACAGAGAAGTATCATGACATCAAGTGGTTTCACTGATTATTAGAAACTGCCACATTACAACCTGTGTAATGCTTATTTAAACATTTCGGAACATTTGTACACCTCCATTGTCACGTCACAAAGTAAAAGGATCATGGACCTAAAACAAGATGAGCGAATGGAAACATTGTTATTTACTCAATGACATACTCCTGCCTTCCAAGAAACGGATGACAGAGCTGATCACAAACTATACTTTTTTTCGAAAATGGAGAGCACAGCCTTTTCAGCCCAACGAGAGAGGGTGCCACGCCAAACCCCACGTATGTGGACAGGAGGAAAGGTGTCCAACTTTCAAGTCTAAATGTCTTCCGATGCATTTTGAATCGATTTGTGTGTTCTCACTGAATGCCTTCTGTTCAGCGCAGGGACCGTTGTGTGTGTGTATGTGTGGGATGAAGTGTTAATAAGCTGCTACTACCCTAACCATTGGGGCCCACACAGATTATGAGGTGTTTGTAGTATCTGAGAACCTGACACCTCTGATGGGACGATACCAATTCAGTGTACTGTATGTGTGTGTTTCAGTCCTTTGCGTTTTCATGTGGGTGTTATAAACCGTTGCTCATGCTCTTTATTTTCTTTCATTTTCGAACTTGATTACCTGGAAGTCACATGACACATCAGGCATGCAAGATCCAAATAATCAAATACAATTGCATCAATGATGCTTATATTACTGGTGAGTATCACTGATGCCCTATGACATTCCCCAGTCCATGCATGCCTTACCTTGGGTTTAACCGTCCTATCCTGAAGTAAGTGTCTCCTCCTGGGCAGGAAAATGGATGCCCAGGAGGTGTGGATGATCCATCATACGCTGAAAGCAGAGGTCATCAGAGAGATGATCACAAGCATGTGTGTGGGGGGTGAGATGGAGTGTGTGTGTGTGTGTGTGTGTGTGTGGGGGTGGAGCATGGAGTGTGTGTGTGTGTGTGTGGTGTGTGTGTGTGTGTGTGTGTGGTGTGTGTGTGTGGTGTTGTGTGTGTGTGTGTGTGTGTGTGGCGGTGTGTGTATGCGTGTGTGTGTGTGTGGTGCATGTGTGTGTGTATGCGTGGTGTGTTGCGTGTGTGTGTGGTGTGTGTGTGTGTGTGTGTGTGCTGGTGTGTGGTGTGTGTGTGTGTGTGTGTGTGTGTGTGCGTGTGTGTGTGTATGCGTGTGTGTGTGTGTGTGTGTGTGTGTGTGTGGTTGTGTGTGTGTGTGTGTGTGTGTGTGTGTGTGTGTGTGTGTGTGTGTGTGTGTGTGTGTGTGTGTGTGTGCGTTGTGTATGCGTGTGTGTGTGTGTGCGTGTGGTGTGTATGCGTGTGTATGTGTATGCGGTTGTATGCGTATGCGGTGGTGTGTGTGTGTGTTGTGTGTGTGTGTGTGTGTGTGTGTGTGTGTGTGTGTGTGTGTGTGTGTGTGTGTGTGTGTTGTGTGTGTGTGTGTGTGTGTGTGTGTGCACAGTGCTCCAGAACCAGAAGATAATCCTAGGTAAACAAAGAATGTCCTCTATACTCTGTTGGGACACACTCCCCCACAATGTAGAAAATACTGTGGTCAATTTCAAAACAATAAATGTTAAATGGTTGCCGTCGACTTCCCTATAGCTGGCCAGTGAGCATCCTATAGAAGTTGTAGAGTGTTGCAATGTCTTTGAAAACGAGGCTTATATTCAATGGACGTTTGGACTTACTGTTGCGAATCAGCAACGATATTTTGTTCAAGCTTGCTGTGGGAGAAAAACAACCTTAAAATCACCATTACAGGTCTTTAATTCCTCTATCTACTGTCCGTCTGTACCCTTGGAGCAGCATGGTGCTCTGTATCCCTTTTATCTGGGTCTGATAGGCCGTCTCAGTCCGTTGGCCTTGGGTCACAGACATCATAACCCAAAACTAGGGGCTGGCTGGATGCCCTCAGTGTAATGGCAGCATTGTTGAACTATCTATCGTCAACCAAAACAGAACAGCTAAATAACAAGGCAGTATGGGTTACTGCAATTCAATGATATACTATTTGTGATCAATTGTGGACATCGATGTGTGGAAACCATGTGTTTAATGATATTATAATTTTTCTGAATTAAATCAGTTGTTGTGGGCATTGTAATTATGCAGTTAGTTAGCTAGTCAACAGGGACATTTTCCTATTTCATTTCACTTCTGCTATCAAAAGTTAAATAAAGGTTAAATAAAATGAAAATATCAATTATATCAATTTGACCCACGCTGATTTATTTCTTTTTTCTGCAAGTGATTGTTTTTATTTCCAACTGTATTGAAAGGAATAATGTAATATAATCATATTTAATTAGGCATGGTGCAGTCAACATTATGTCTGAAATTGAACATAACTTTGTCCTGTGGGTATTTAAGTAGATAAATTGAGATGGAGTCGTCTATTGAAAACCGCCTATAGTGACCTTTCTCTTTACTTTCAGTGTCTTCCATATGCCTCCATATTTAATAACTTGTTATGTTGACTTTAGAGGCCTCCAAGGTTGGAAAACAATCAATTTCATACAATGTATTGAGCTGTGCTTACTAAAAGGAGTGTGAAAGTCAGAATGAGACAAAAACAGAACAAATCATTTACTGAATATACTGTATCTATACTTCTTTGTATCTATTACTGTGTAATCGCTCCACACTCTGACAAGGTCACTGAGTACAGTGGGTTTCACCTTCGCACATAATCCTTTACACTACAGCAAAAACCTACAACAACACATAGTGTACATTCCAATAACCTTAAGAATACTGTCTTATCTGCAGTAGCCTTCCCTGTATCAGATATTGACAAGGTAAAACT
The DNA here is from genome assembly GCF_002021735.2 of Oncorhynchus kisutch. Classification (NCBI taxonomy): domain Eukaryota; kingdom Metazoa; phylum Chordata; class Actinopteri; order Salmoniformes; family Salmonidae; genus Oncorhynchus; species Oncorhynchus kisutch. The sequence goes on along the minus strand of NW_022262133.1, from coordinate 1,211 downwards.
GAGGCCGAAGAGCGAAAACAACAGAAAAGAACAGGGCAGAACAGAAGAGAAGGTTGCAGCAGGGTCTGTATTGAGTAATCAGGCAGTTGGCAGGCAGACAGAAGCCCTCCAGTCGAGCTGAACTGCTTAAGGAGCCCTATCTGCTGTTGTTCCCCTCTGCGCTGGCAGCTTATCACCCAGACGGATTTCAGAGGCCATGAACCGTGCAGGAGAGTCCGTCCACGTGTGAGAAACCACAGTGCTCTCTCTCTCTCTCTCTCTCTCTCTCTCTCTCTCTCTCTCTAAGAGTAGCCTACACCCTGCCACGAAGAACACAAAATAACTCCTCACAGCCCACGTCACCGTGAGAAAAACAAGTGAGAAAATAGTGTTTTTCTCCTCCTGTTAGTGCCAGGAAGGGAGGAGGGTAAGAGATTGTCTTCCCAAAAACATGCATGGTATGTCTTCAGCCCAGGGCTGTGAGAGATTCTCCCCAAAGGGAAGAGTCACGATCACGACACGCTGACTGGCTCCATGTCAATAGTGAATACACACACTCACTCACTGACTCACTCACTCACTCACTCACTCACTCACAAACACACACACAAAAAACACACACACACACACTGTACACCCTCCTAACACCTGCCCTCTGAAGGTGCTCTCTGATTAATCCCAACATTAATTATTGACTGAGTTTAATTTGAAAGCAGGAGGACTGTAAGCCAGGAGACCCTGCTTTAAATAATGTATACGGCCCATTCAGAGGTAATCATATTGTCATTGATTAATATACATCGGTGCAGCCGAGCATACCTGATGTGTGTGGGAGCTAGGGTGAGCTAGGAGCTAGGGTTGAGCTAGGAGCTAGGGTTGAGCTAGGAGCTAGGGTTGAGCTAGGAGCTAGGGTTGAGCTATCAGCTAGGCTATGAAGATGGATATGCTAGAGCTTAAAGCAAGGAGCTACGGTGTCAAGCCGGGGAGCATCTCCAGGGTCCTGTCCTCCTTGTCTGATGTTTCCATCACAGTTTAGAGCAGGCGATGCATGGGGGCACTCCACTTCTATCATCTGACTGGATAACACTAGGAGCCCTGGAGAATGAAATAACCAGAGAGGAGATGGAGGGAGTGGAGGAGGGAGAGGGTTGGATGAGACAAGGAGACAAAGGAGGGAGAGAAGGAGAGTGAGAGACGTGGAAGGGTAGGAGAGGGAAGACTTGAAGGAGGAT
>NW_022262132.1:0-47342 GCF_002021735.2 Oncorhynchus kisutch | reverse complement strand
ATTAGGAGATATTACACACTGTCATTAGGAGATATTACACACTGTCATTAGGAGATATTACACACTGTCATTAGGAGATATTACACACTGTCATTAGGAGATATTACAACCGGTCATTAAAAGGAGATATTACACCACTGTCATTAGGAGAATTACACCCGGTCATTAGAGATATTACACACACGGTCATTAGGAGATTTTACACACTGTTATTAGGAGATATTACACACTGTCATTAGGAGATATTACACACTGTCATTAGGGTAGGAGATATTACACACTGTCATTAGGGATATTAAACACACTGTCATTAGAGATATTACCACTGTCATTAGGAGATATTACACACTGGTCATTAGGAGATATTACACACTGTCATTGGAGATATTACACACTGTCATTAGGAGATATTACACACTGTCATTAGGAGATATTACACACTGTCATTAGGAGATATACACACTGTCATTAGGAGATATTACACACTATCATTAGGAGATATTACACACGTCATTAGGAGATATTACACACTGTCATTAGGAGATATTACACACTGTCATTAGGAGATATTACACACTGTCATTAGGAGATATTACACACTGTCATTAGGAGATATACACTGTCATTAGGAGATATTACACACTGTCATTAGGAGATATTACACACTGTCATTAGGAGATATTACACACTGTCATTAGGAGATATTACACACTCATTAGGAGATATTACACACTCATTAGGAGATATTACACACGGTCATTAGGAGATATTACACACTGTCATTAGGAGATATTACACACTGTTATTAGGAGATATTACACACTGTCATTAGGAGATATTACACACTGTTATTAGGAGATATTACACACTGTCATTAGGAGATTTACACACTGTCATTAGGAGATATTACACACTGTCATTAGGAGATATTACACACTGGTCATTAGGAGATATTACACACTGTCATTAGGAGATATTACACACTGTCATTAGGAGATATTACACACTGTCATTAGGAGATATTACACACTATCATTAGGAGATATTACACACTGTTATTTAGAGATATTAACACTGTTTATTAGGAGATATTACCACTGTCATTAGGAGATATTACACACTGTCATTAGGAGATATTACACACTGTCATTAGGAGATATTACACACTGTCATTAGGAGATATTAACACTGTCAATGGAGATATTACACACTGTCATTAGGAGATATTACACACTATCATTAGGAGATATTACACACTATCATTAGAGATATTACACACTGTCATTAGGAGATATTACACACATTAGAGATCATTTCGGAGAATATTACACACTGTCATTAGGAGATATTACACACTGTCATTAGGAGAGATTTACACACTGTCATTAGGAGATATTACACACTGGTCATTAGGAGATATACACACACTGTCATTAGGAGATATTACACACTGTCATTAGGAGATATTACACACTGTCATTAGGAGATATTACACACTGTCATTAGGAGATATTACACACTGTCATTAGGAGATATACACACGGTCATTAGGAGATATTACACACTGTCATTTGGAGATATTACACACGGTCATTAGGAGATATTACACACGGTCATTAAAGGAGATATTACACACTGTCATTAGGAGATATTACACACTGTCATTAGGAGATATTACACACGGTGTCATTAGGAGATATTACACACGGTCATTAGGAGAATATTACACACACTGTCATTAGGAGATATACACACTGTTATTAGGAGAAAGTACACACTGTCATTAGGAGATATTACACACTGTCATTAGGAGATATTACACACTGTTATTAGGAGATATTACACACTGTTATTAATGGAGATATTACACATTGTCATTAGGAGATATTACACACTATCATTAGGAGATATTACACACTATCATTAGGAGATATACACACTATCTCATTAGGAGATATTACACCTATCATTAGGAGATATTACACACTATCATTAGGAGATATTACACACTGTTATTAATGGAGATATTACACACTAACATTAGAGATATTACACACTGTCATTAAGAGATATTACACACTGTCATTAAGAGATATTACACACTGAAATTAGGAGATATTACACACTGTCATTAGGAGATATTACACACGTCATTAAAGGAGATATTACACACTGTCATTAGGAGATATTACACACTGTCTGTGTCATTATTAGATATTACACACGTCATTAGGAGATATTACACACTGTCATTAGAGATATTACACACTGTCATAGGAGATATTACACACTGTCATTAGGAGATATTACACACTGTCATTAGGAGATATTACACACGGTCATTAGGAGATATTACATATTAGGACACACTGTCATTAGGAGATATTACACACTGTCATTAGGAGATATTACACACTGTCATTAGGAGATATTACACACTGTCATTAGGAGATATTACACACGGTCATTAAAGGAGATATTACACACTGTCATTAGGAGATATTACACACTGTCATTAGGAGATATTACACACGTCATTAGGAGATATTACAACACTGTCATTAGGATATTAACACACTGTCATTAGGAGATATTACACACTGTCATTAGGAGATATTACACACTGTCATTAGGAGATATTACACACTGTAGATAAGGGGATACACACTGTTTATTAGGAGATATTACACACTGTTTTAGGAGATATTACACACTGTCATTAGGAGATATTACACACACTACATTAGGAGATATTACACACTATCATTAGGAGATATTACACACTATCATTAGGAGATATTACACACTATCATTCGGAGATATTACACACTATCATTAGGAGATATTACACACTGTTATTAGGAGATATTACACACTAACATTAGAAGATATTACATACACACTCATTAGGAGATATTACACACTGTCATTAGGAGATATTACACACTGAAATTAGGAGATATTACACACTGTCATTAGGAGATATTACACACGTCATTAGGAGATATTACACACTGTCATTAGGAGATATTTACACACGGTCATGAAAGGAGATATTACACACTGTCATTAGGAGATATTACACACGTCATTAGGAGATATTACCACTGTCATTAGGAGATATTACACACTGTCATTAGGAGATATTACACACTATCATTAGGAGATATTACACACTATTATTAGGAGACACACTGTCATTAGGAGATATTACACACTGTCATTAGGAGATATTACACACTGTCATTAGGAGATATACACACTGTCATTAGGGAGATATTACACACTGTCATTAGAAGATATTACACACTGTCATTAGGAGATATTACACACTGTCATTAGAGATATTACACACTGTCTTAGGAGATATTACACACTGTCATTAGGAGATATTACACACGGTCATTAAAGGAGATATTACACACTGTCATTAGGAGATATAACACGGTCATGAAGGAGATATTACACACTGTTATTAGGAGATATTACACACTTCATTATGAGATATTACACACTGTCATTAGGAGATATTACACACTGTCATTAGGAGATATTACACACTATCATTAGGAGATATTACACACTGTCATTAGAGATATTACACACTGTCATTAGGAGATATTACACACTGTCATTAGGAGATATTACACACTGTCATTAGGAGATATTACACACTGTCATTAGGATATTACACACGGTCATTAGGAGATATTACACACTGTCATTAGGAGATATTACACACTGTCATTAGGAGATATTACACACTGTCATTAGGAGATATTACACACGGTCATTAGGAGATATTACACACTGTCATTAGGAGATATTACACACTGTCATTAGGAGATATTACACACGGTCATTAGGAGATATTACACACGTCATTAGGAGATATTACACACTTATTAGGAGATATTACACACTGTCATTAGGAGATATTACACACTGTCATTAGGAGATATTACACACTGTCATTAGGAGATATTACCACTGTTATTAATGGAGATATTACACATTGTCATTAGGAGATATTACACACTATCATTAGGAGATATTACACACTGTCATTAGGTAGTCCACACTATCATTAGGAGATATTACACACTATCATTAGGAGATATTACACACTATCATTAGGAGATATTACACACTGTCATTAGGAGATATTACACTAACATTAGGAGATATTACACACTGTCATTAAGAGATATTACACACTGTCATTAGGAGATATTACACACTGAAATTAGGAGATATTACACACTGTCATTAGGAGATATTACACACGGTCATTAAAGGAGATATTACACACTGTCATTAGGAGATATTATACACGGTCATGAAAGGAGATATTACACACTGTTATTAGGAGATATTACACTCTTTCATTAGGAGATATTACACACTATTATTAGGAGATATTACACACTGTCATTAGGAGATATTACACACTGTCATTAGGAGATATTACACACTGTCATTAGGAGATTTACACACTGTCATTAGGAGATATTACACACGGTCATTAAAGGAGATATTACACACTGTCATTAGGAGATATTACACACTGTCATTAGGAGATATTACACACTGTCATTAGGATATTACACACTGTCATTGGAGATATTACACACGGTCATTAGGAGATATTACACACTGTCATTAGGAGATATTACACACTGTCATTAGGAGATATTACACACTGTCATTAGGAGATATTACACACTGTCATTAGGAGATATTACACACGTCATTAGGAGATATTACACACTGTCATTAGGAGATATTACACACGGTCATTAGGAGATATTACACACTGTCATTAGGAGATATTACACACTGTCATTAGGAGATATTACACACTATCATTAGGATAATACACACTGTCATTAGGAGATATTACACACTGTCATTAGGAGATATTACACACTGTCATTAGGAGATATTACCACTATCATTAGGAGATATTACACACTGTCATTAGGAGATATTACACACTGTCATTAGGAGATATTACACACTGTCATTAGGAGATATTACACACTGTCATTAGGAGATATTACACACTGTCATTAGGAGATATTACACACTGTCATTAGGAGATATTACACACTGTCATTAGGAGATATTACACACTGTCATTAGGAGATATTACACACTGTCATTAGGAGATATTACACACTGTCATTAGGAGATATTACACACTGTCATTAGGAGATATACACACGGTCATTAGGAGATATTACACACTGTCATTAGGAGATATTACACACGGTCATTAGGAGATATTACCAACGGTCATTAGGAGATATTACACACTGTTATTAGGAGATATTACACACTATCATTAGGAGATATACACACTGTCATTAGGAGATATTACACACTGTCATTAGGAGATATTACACACTGTCTCTTATACACATCTAGATGTGTATAAGAGACAGATATTACACACTGTCATTAGGAGATATTACACACTATCATTAGGAGATATTACACATTGTCATTAGGAGATATTACACACTGTTATTAGGAGATATTACACACTATCATTAGGAGATATTACACACTGTTATTAGGAGATATTACACACTGTTATTAGGAGATATTACACACTGTCATTAGGAGATATTACACACTGTCATTAGGAGATATTACACACTGTCATTAGGAGATATTACACACTGTTATTAGGAGATATTACACACTGTCATTATGGAGATATTACACACTGTCATTAGGAGATATTACACACTATCATTAGGAGATATTACACACTATCATTAGGAGATATTACACACTATCATTAGGAGATATTACCACTATCATTAGGAGATATTACACACTATCATTAGAGATATTACACACACTGTTATTATAGAGATATTACACACTGTCATTAGAAGATATTACACACTGTCATTAAGAGATATTACACACTGTCATTAAGAGATATTACACACTGAAATTAGGAGATATTACACACTGTCATTAGGAGATATTACACACTGTCATTAGGAGATATTACACACTGTCATTAGGAGATATTACACACGGTCATTAGGAGATATTACACACGGTCATTAGGAGATATTACACACGGTCATTAGGAGATATTACACACGGTCATTAGGAGATATTACACACTGTTATTAGGAGATATTACACACTGTCATTATGAGATATTACACACGGTCATTAGGAGATATTACACACGGTCATTAGGAGATATTACACACTGTCATTAGGAGATATTACACACTGTTATTAGGAGAAAGTCCACACTGTCATTAGGAGATATTACACACTGTCATTAGGAGATATTACACACTGTTATTAGGAGATATTACACACTGTTATTAATGGAGATATTACACATTGTCATTAGGAGATATTACACACTATCATTAGGAGATATTACACACTATCATTAGGAGATATTACACACTATCATTAGGAGATATTACACACTATCATTAGGAGATATTACACACTATCATTAGGAGATATTACACACTGTTATTAATGGAGATATTACACACTAACATTAGAAGATATTACACACTGTCATTAAGAGATATTACACACTGTCATTAAGAGATATTACACACTGAAATTAGGAGATATTACACACTGTCATTAGGAGATATTATACACGGTCATGAAAGGAGATATTACACACTGTTATTAGGAGATATTACACTCTGTCATTATGAGATATTACACACGGTCATTAAAGGAGATATTACACACTGTCATTAGGAGATATTACACACTGTCAGTAGGAGATATTACACACTGTCATTAGGAGATATTACATACTGTCATTAGGAGATATTACACACGGTCATTAGGAGATATTACACACTGTCATTAGGAGATATTACACACTGTCATTAGGAGATATTACACACTGTCATTAGGAGATATTACACACTGTCATTAGGAGATATTACACACGGATATTAGGAGATATTACACACTGTCATTAGGAGATATTACACACGGTCATTAGGAGATATTACACACGGTCATTAGGAGATATTACACACGTCATTAGGAGATATTACACACTGTTATTAGGAGAAAGTCCACACTGTCATTAGGAGATATTACACACTGTCATTAGGAGATATTACACACTGTTATTAGGAGATATTACACACTGTTATTAATGGAGATATTACACATTGTCATTAGGAGATATTACACACTGTCATTAGGAGATATTACACACTGTCATTAGGAGATATTACACACTATCATTAGGAGATATTACACACTGTCATTAGGAGATATTACACACTATCATTAGGAGATTTACACACTGTTATTAATGGAGATATTACACACTAACATTAGAAGATATTACACACTGTCATTAAGATATTACACACTGTCATTAGGAGATATTACACACTGAAATTAGGAGATATTACACACTGTCATTAGGAGATATACACACACGGTCATTAGGAGATATTACACACTGTCATTAGGAGATATTACACGTCATTAGGAGATATTACACACTGTTATTAGGAGATATTACACTCTTCATTAGGAGATATTACACACTGTCATTAGAGATATTACACACACTGGACTGTCATTAGGAGATATTACACACTATCATTAGGAGATATTACACACTATTATTAGGAGATATTACACACTGTCATTAGGAGATATACACACTGTCATTAGGAGATATTACACACTGTCATTAGGAGATATTACACACTGTCATTAGGAGATATTACACACGGTCATTAAAGGAGATATTACACACTGTCATTAGGAGATATACACACTGTCATTAGGAGATATTACACACGGTCATTAAGGAGATATTACACACTGTCATTAGGTGATATTATACACTGTCATGAAAGGAGATATTACACACTGTTATTAGGAGATTATACACTTGTCATTAGGAGATATTACACACTGTCATTAGGATATATTACACACTGTCATTAGGAGATATTACACACTATCATTAGGAGATATACACACTATTATTAGAGATATTACACACTGTCATTAGGAGATATTACACACTGTTCATAGGAGATATTACACACTGTCATTAGGAGATATTACACACTGTCATTAGGAGATATTACACACGGTCATTAAAGGAGATATTACACACTGTCATAGGAGATATTACACACTGTCATTAGGAGATATTACACACTGTCATTAGGAGTATTACATACTGTCATTAGGAGATATTACACACGGTCATTAGGAGATATTACACACTGTCATTAGGAGATATTACACACTGTCATTAGGAGATATTACACACTGTCATTAGGAGATATTACACACTGTCATTAGGAGATATTACACACGGTCATTAAAGGAGATATTACACACTGTCATTAGGAGATATACAACACTGTCATTAGGATATATTACACACTGTCATTAGGAGATATTACATCAATATCATTAGGAGATATTACACACTGTCATTAGGAGATATTACACACTGTCATTAGGAGATATTACACACTGTCATTAGGAGATATTACACACGTCATTAGGAGATATTACACACTGTCATAGGAGATATTACACACGGTCATTAGGAGATATTACACACTGTCATTAGGAGATATTACACACTGTCATTAGGAGATATTACACACTGTCATTAGGAGATATTACACACTGTCATTAGGAGATATACACACGGTCATTAGGAGATATTACACACTGTCATTAGGAGATATACAACCGTCATTGGGATATTACACACTGTCATTAGGAGATATTACACACTGTCATTAGGAGATATTACACACGGTCATTAAAGGAGATATTACACACGTCATTAGGAGATATACACACTGTCATTAGGAGATATACACACTGTCATTAGGAGATATTACACACTGTCATTAGGAGATATTACACACTGTCATTAGGAGATAATACACACTGTCATTAGGAGATATTACACACTGTCATTAGGAGATATTACACACTGTCATTAGGAGATATTACACACTGTCATTAGGAGATATTACACACTGTCATTAGGAGATATTACACACTGTCATTAGGAGATATTACACACTGTCATTAGGAGATATTACACACGTCATTAGGAGATATTACACACTTTCATTAGGAGATATTACACACTGTCATTAGGAGATATTACACACTGTCATTAGGAGATATTACACACTGTCATTAGGAGATATTACACACTGTCATTAGGAGATATTACACACTGTCATTAGGAGATATTACACACTGTCATTAGGAGATATTACACACTGTCATTAGGAGATATTACACACTGTTATTAGGAGATATTACACACTATCATTAGGAGATATTACACACTGTCATTAGGAGATATTACACACTGTCATTAGGAGATATTACACACTGCATTAGGAGATATTACACACTGTCATTAGGAGATATTACACACTGTCATTAGGAGATATTACACACTGTCATTAGGATATTACACACTGTCATTAGGAGATATTACACACTGTCATTAGGAGATATTACACACTGTCATTAGGAGATATTACACACTGTCATTAGGAGATATTACACACTGTCATTAGGAGATATTACACACTGTCATTAGGAGATATTACACACTGTCATTAGGAGATATTACACACTGTCATTAGGAGATATTACACCACTGTCATTAGGAGATATTACACACTATCATTAGGAGATATTACACACTGTCATTAGGAGATATTACACACTGTCATTAGGAGATATTACACACTGTCATTAGGAGATATTACACACTGTCATTAGGAGAGATATTACACACTGTCATTAGGAGATATTACACACTGTCATTAGGAGATATTACACACTGTCATTAGGAGATATTACACACTGTCATTAGGAGATATTACACACTGTCATTAGGAGATATTACACACTGTCATTAGGAGATATTACACACTGTCATTAGGAGATATTACACACTGTCATTAGGAGATATTACACACTGTCATTAGGAGATATTACACACTGTCATTAGGAGATATTACACACTGTCATTAGGAGATATTACACACTGTCATTAGGAGATATTACACACTGTCATTAGGAGATATTACACACTGTCATTAGGAGATATTACACACTGTCATTAGGAGATATTACACACTGTCATTAGGAGATATTACACACTGTCATTAGGAGATATTACACACTGTCATTAGGAGATATTACACACTGTCATTAGGAGATATTACACACTGTCATTAGGAGATATTACACACTGTCATTAGGAGATATTACACACTGTCATTAGGAGATATTACACACTGTCATTAGGAGATATTACACACTGTCATTAGGAGATATTACACACGTCATTAGGAGATATTACACACTGGTCATTAGGAGATATTACACACTGTCATTAGGAGATATTACACACGTCATTAGGAGATATTACACACTGTCATTAGGAGATATTACACACTGTCATTAGGAGATATTACACACTGTCATTAGGAGATATTACACACTGTCATTAGGAGATATTACACACTGTCATTAGGAGATATTACACACTGTCATTAGGAGATATTACACACTGTCATTAGGAGATATTACACACTGTCATTAGGAGATATTACACACTGTCATTAGGAGATATTACACACTGGTATTAGGAGATATTACACACTGTCATTAGGAGATATTACACACTATCATTAGGAGATATTACACACTATCATTAGGAGATATTACACACTGTTATTAGGAGATATTACCACTGTCATTAGGAGATATTACACACTGTCATTAGGAGATATTACACACTGTCATTAGGAGATATTACACACTGTCATTAGGAGATATTACACACTGTCATTAGGAGATATTACACACTGTCATTAGGAGATATTACACACTGTCATTAGGAGATATTACACACTGTCATTAAATGAGATATTACACACTGTCATTAGGAGATATTACACACTGTCATTAGGAGATATTACACACTGTCATTAGGAGATATTACACACTGTCATTAGGAGATATTACACACTGTCATTAGGAGATATTACACACTGTCATTAGGAGATATTACACACTGTCATTAGGATATTACACACTGTCATTAGGAGATATTACACACTGTCATTAGGAGATATTACACACTGTCATTAGGAGATATTACACACTGTCATTAGGAGATATTACACACTGTCATTAGGAGATATTACACACTGTCATTAGGAGATATTACACACTGTCATTAGGAGATATTACACACTGTCATTAGGAGATATTACACACTGTCATTAGGAGATATTACACACTGTCATTAGGAGATATTACACACTATCATTAGGAGATATTACACACACTGTCATTAGGAGATATTACACACTGTCATTAGGAGATATTACACACTATCATAGGAGATATTACACACTATCATTAGGAGATATTACACACTATATTAGGAGATATTACACACTGTCATTAGGAGATATTACACACTGTCATTAGGAGATATTACACACTGTCATTAGGAGATATTACACACTGTCATTAGGAGATATTACACACTGTCATTAGGAGATATTACACACTGTCATTAGGAGATATTACACACTGTCATTAGGAGATATTACACACTGTCATTAGGAGATATTACACACTGTCATTAGGAGATATTACACACTGTCATTAGGAGATATTACACACTGTCATTAGGAGATATTACACACTGTCATTAGGAGATATTACACACTGTCATTAGGAGATATTTACACACTGTCATTAGGAGATATTACACACTGTCATTAGGAGATATTACACACTGTCATTAGGAGATATTACACACTGTCATTAGGAGATATTACACACTGTCATTAGGAGATATTACACACTGTCATTAGGAGATATTACACACTGTTATTAGGAGATATTACACACTGTCATTAATGGAGATATTACACACTGTCATTAGGAGATATTACACACTGTCATTAGGAGATATTACACACGGTCATTAGGAGATATTACACACTGTCATTAGGAGATATTACACACTGTCATTAGGAGATATTACACACTGTCATTAGGAGATATTACACACTGTCATTAGGAGATATTACACACTGTTATTAGGAGATATTACACACTGTCATTAGGAGATATTACACACTGTCATTAGGAGATTACACACTGTCATTAGGAGATATTACACACTGGTTATTAAAGGAGATATTACACACTGTCATTAGGAGATATTACACACTGTCATTAGGAGATATTACACACTGTCATTAGGAGATATTACACACTGTCATTAGGAGATATTACACACTGTCATTAGGAGATATTACACACTGTCATTAGGAGATATTACACACTGTCATTAGGAGATATTACACACTGTCATTAGGAGATATTACACACTGTCATTAGGAGATATTACACACTGTCATTAGGAGATATTACACACTGTCATTAGGAGATATTACACACTGTCATTAGGAGATATTACACACTGTCATTAGGAGATATTACACACTGTCATTAGGAGATATTACACACTGTCATTAGGAGATATTACACACTGTCATTAGGAGATATTACACACTGTCATTAGGAGATATTACACACTGTCATTAGGAGATATTACACACTGTCATTAGGAGATATTACACACTGTCATTAGGAGATATTACACACTGTCATTAGGAGATATTACACACTGTCATTAGGAGATATTACACACTGTCATTAGGAGATATTACACACTGTCATTAGGAGATATTACACACTGTCATTAGGAGATATTACACACTGTCATTAGGAGATATTACACACTGTCATTAGGAGATATTACACACTGTCATTAGGAGATATTACACACTGTCATTAGGAGATATTACACACTGTCATTAGGAGATATTACACACTGTCATTAGGAGATATTACACACTGTCATTAGGAGATATTACACACTGTCATTAGGAGATATTACACACTGTCATTAGGAGATATTACACACTGTCATTAGGAGATATTACACACTGTCATTAGGAGATATTACACACTGTCATTAGGAGATATTACACACTGTCATTAGGAGATATTACACACTGTCATTAGGAGATATTACACACTGTCATTAGGAGATATTACACACTGTCATTAGGAGATATTACACACTGTCATTAGGAGATATTACACACTGTCATTAGGAGATATTACACACTGTCATTAGGAGATATTACACACTGTCATTAGGAGATATTACACACTGTCATTAGGAGATATTACACACTGTCATTAGGAGATATTACACACTGTCATTAGGAGATATTACACACTGTCATTAGGAGATATTACACACTGTCATTAGGAGATATTACACACTGTCATTAGGAGATATTACACACTGTCATTAGGAGATATTACACACTGTCATTAGGAGATATTACACACTGTCATTAGGAGATATTACACACTGTCATTAGGAGATATTACACACTGTCATTAGGAGATATTACACACTGTCATTAGGAGATATTACACACTGTCATTAGGAGATATTACACACTGTCATTAGGAGATATTACACACTGTCATTAGGAGATATTACACACTGTCATTAGGAGATATTACACACTGTCATTAGGAGATATTACACACTGTCATTAGGAGATATTACACACTGTCATTAGGAGATATTACACACTGTCATTAGGAGATATTACACACTGTCATTAGGAGATATTACACACTGTCATTAGGAGATATTACACACTGTCATTAGGAGATATTACACACTGTCATTAGGAGATATTACACACTGTCATTAGGAGATATTACACACTGTCATTAGGAGATATTACACACTGTCATTAGGAGATATTACACACTGTCATTAGGAGATATTACACACTGTCATTAGGAGATATTACACACTGTCATTAGGAGATATTACACACTGTCATTAGGAGATATTACACACTGTCATTAGGAGATATTACACACTGTCATTAGGAGATATTACACACTGTCATTAGGAGATATTACACACTGTCATTAGGAGATATTACACACTGTCATTAGGAGATATTACACACTGTCATTAGGAGATATTACACACTGTCATTAGGAGATATTACACACTGTCATTAGGAGATATTACACACTGTCATTAGGAGATATTACACACTGTCATTAGGAGATATTACACACTGTCATTAGGAGATATTACACACTGTCATTAGGAGATATTACACACTGTCATTAGGAGATATTACACACTGTCATTAGGAGATATTACACACTGTCATTAGGAGATATTACACACTGTCATTAGGAGATATTACACACTGTCATTAGGAGATATTACACACTGTCATTAGGAGATATTACACACTGTCATTAGGAGATATTACACACTGTCATTAGGAGATATTACACACTGTCATTAGGAGATATTACACACTGTCATTAGGAGATATTACACACTGTCATTAGGAGATATTACACACTGTCATTAGGAGATATTACACACTGTCATTAGGAGATATTACACACTGTCATTAGGAGATATTACACACTGTCATTAGGAGATATTACACACTGTCATTAGGAGATATTACACACTGTCATTAGGAGATATTACACACTGTCATTAGGAGATATTACACACTGTCATTAGGAGATATTACACACTGTCATTAGGAGATATTACACACTGTCATTAGGAGATATTACACACTGTCATTAGGAGATATTACACACTGTCATTAGGAGATATTACACACTGTCATTAGGAGATATTACACACTGTCATTAGGAGATATTACACACTGTCATTAGGAGATATTACACACTGTCATTAGGAGATATTACACACTGTCATTAGGAGATATTACACACTGTCATTAGGAGATATTACACACTGTCATTAGGAGATATTACACACTGTCATTAGGAGATATTACACACTGTCATTAGGAGATATTACACACTGTCATTAGGAGATATTACACACTGTCATTAGGAGATATTACACACTGTCATTAGGAGATATTACACACTGTCATTAGGAGATATTACACACTGTCATTAGGAGATATTACACACTGTCATTAGGAGATATTACACACTGTCATTAGGAGATATTACACACTGTCATTAGGAGATATTACACACTGTCATTAGGAGATATTACACACTGTCATTAGGAGATATTACACACTGTCATTAGGAGATATTACACACTGTCATTAGGAGATATTACACACTGTCATTAGGAGATATTACACACTGTCATTAGGAGATATTACACACTGTCATTAGGAGATATTACACACTGTCATTAGGAGATATTACACACTGTCATTAGGAGATATTACACACTGTCATTAGGAGATATTACACACTGTCATTAGGAGATATTACACACTGTCATTAGGAGATATTACACACTGTCATTAGGAGATATTACACACTGTCATTAGGAGATATTACACACTGTCATTAGGAGATATTACACACTGTCATTAGGAGATATTACACACTGTCATTAGGAGATATTACACACTGTCATTAGGAGATATTACACACTGTCATTAGGAGATATTACACACTGTCATTAGGAGATATTACACACTGTCATTAGGAGATATTACACACTGTCATTAGGAGATATTACACACTGTCATTAGGAGATATTACACACTGTCATTAGGAGATATTACACACTGTCATTAGGAGATATTACACACTGTCATTAGGAGATATTACACACTGTCATTAGGAGATATTACACACTGTCATTAGGAGATATTACACACTGTCATTAGGAGATATTACACACTGTCATTAGGAGATATTACACACTGTCATTAGGAGATATTACACACTGTCATTAGGAGATATTACACACTGTCATTAGGAGATATTACACACTGTCATTAGGAGATATTACACACTGTCATTAGGAGATATTACACACTGTCATTAGGAGATATTACACACTGTCATTAGGAGATATTACACACTGTCATTAGGAGATATTACACACTGTCATTAGGAGATATTACACACTGTCATTAGGAGATATTACACACTGTCATTAGGAGATATTACACACTGTCATTAGGAGATATTACACACTGTCATTAGGAGATATTACACACTGTCATTAGGAGATATTACACACTGTCATTAGGAGATATTACACACTGTCATTAGGAGATATTACACACTGTCATTAGGAGATATTACACACTGTCATTAGGAGATATTACACACTGTCATTAGGAGATATTACACACTGTCATTAGGAGATATTACACACTGTCATTAGGAGATATTACACACTGTCATTAGGAGATATTACACACTGTCATTAGGAGATATTACACACTGTCATTAGGAGATATTACACACTGTCATTAGGAGATATTACACACTGTCATTAGGAGATATTACACACTGTCATTAGGAGATATTACACACTGTCATTAGGAGATATTACACACTGTCATTAGGAGATATTACACACTGTCATTAGGAGATATTACACACTGTCATTAGGAGATATTACACACTGTCATTAGGAGATATTACACACTGTCATTAGGAGATATTACACACTGTCATTAGGAGATATTACACACTGTCATTAGGAGATATTACACACTGTCATTAGGAGATATTACACACTGTCATTAGGAGATATTACACACTGTCATTAGGAGATATTACACACTGTCATTAGGAGATATTACACACTGTCATTAGGAGATATTACACACTGTCATTAGGAGATATTACACACTGTCATTAGGAGATATTACACACTGTCATTAGGAGATATTACACACTGTCATTAGGAGATATTACACACTGTCATTAGGAGATATTACACACTGTCATTAGGAGATATTACACACTGTCATTAGGAGATATTACACACTGTCATTAGGAGATATTACACACTGTCATTAGGAGATATTACACACTGTCATTAGGAGATATTACACACTGTCATTAGGAGATATTACACACTGTCATTAGGAGATATTACACACTGTCATTAGGAGATATTACACACTGTCATTAGGAGATATTACACACTGTCATTAGGAGATATTACACACTGTCATTAGGAGATATTACACACTGTCATTAGGAGATATTACACACTGTCATTAGGAGATATTACACACTGTCATTAGGAGATATTACACACTGTCATTAGGAGATATTACACACTGTCATTAGGAGATATTACACACTGTCATTAGGAGATATTACACACTGTCATTAGGAGATATTACACACTGTCATTAGGAGATATTACACACTGTCATTAGGAGATATTACACACTGTCATTAGGAGATATTACACACTGTCATTAGGAGATATTACACACTGTCATTAGGAGATATTACACACTGTCATTAGGAGATATTACACACTGTCATTAGGAGATATTACACACTGTCATTAGGAGATATTACACACTGTCATTAGGAGATATTACACACTGTCATTAGGAGATATTACACACTGTCATTAGGAGATATTACACACTGTCATTAGGAGATATTACACACTGTCATTAGGAGATATTACACACTGTCATTAGGAGATATTACACACTGTCATTAGGAGATATTACACACTGTCATTAGGAGATATTACACACTGTCATTAGGAGATATTACACACTGTCATTAGGAGATATTACACACTGTCATTAGGAGATATTACACACTGTCATTAGGAGATATTACACACTGTCATTAGGAGATATTACACACTGTCATTAGGAGATATTACACACTGTCATTAGGAGATATTACACACTGTCATTAGGAGATATTACACACTGTCATTAGGAGATATTACACACTGTCATTAGGAGATATTACACACTGTCATTAGGAGATATTACACACTGTCATTAGGAGATATTACACACTGTCATTAGGAGATATTACACACTGTCATTAGGAGATATTACACACTGTCATTAGGAGATATTACACACTGTCATTAGGAGATATTACACACTGTCATTAGGAGATATTACACACTGTCATTAGGAGATATTACACACTGTCATTAGGAGATATTACACACTGTCATTAGGAGATATTACACACTGTCATTAGGAGATATTACACACTGTCATTAGGAGATATTACACACTGTCATTAGGAGATATTACACACTGTCATTAGGAGATATTACACACTGTCATTAGGAGATATTACACACTGTCATTAGGAGATATTACACACTGTCATTAGGAGATATTACACACTGTCATTAGGAGATATTACACACTGTCATTAGGAGATATTACACACTGTCATTAGGAGATATTACACACTGTCATTAGGAGATATTACACACTGTCATTAGGAGATATTACACACTGTCATTAGGAGATATTACACACTGTCATTAGGAGATATTACACACTGTCATTAGGAGATATTACACACTGTCATTAGGAGATATTACACACTGTCATTAGGAGATATTACACACTGTCATTAGGAGATATTACACACTGTCATTAGGAGATATTACACACTGTCATTAGGAGATATTACACACTGTCATTAGGAGATATTACACACTGTCATTAGGAGATATTACACACTGTCATTAGGAGATATTACACACTGTCATTAGGAGATATTACACACTGTCATTAGGAGATATTACACACTGTCATTAGGAGATATTACACACTGTCATTAGGAGATATTACACACTGTCATTAGGAGATATTACACACTGTCATTAGGAGATATTACACACTGTCATTAGGAGATATTACACACTGTCATTAGGAGATATTACACACTGTCATTAGGAGATATTACACACTGTCATTAGGAGATATTACACACTGTCATTAGGAGATATTACACACTGTCATTAGGAGATATTACACACTGTCATTAGGAGATATTACACACTGTCATTAGGAGATATTACACACTGTCATTAGGAGATATTACACACTGTCATTAGGAGATATTACACACTGTCATTAGGAGATATTACACACTGTCATTAGGAGATATTACACACTGTCATTAGGAGATATTACACACTGTCATTAGGAGATATTACACACTGTCATTAGGAGATATTACACACTGTCATTAGGAGATATTACACACTGTCATTAGGAGATATTACACACTGTCATTAGGAGATATTACACACTGTCATTAGGAGATATTACACACTGTCATTAGGAGATATTACACACTGTCATTAGGAGATATTACACACTGTCATTAGGAGATATTACACACTGTCATTAGGAGATATTACACACTGTCATTAGGAGATATTACACACTGTCATTAGGAGATATTACACACTGTCATTAGGAGATATTACACACTGTCATTAGGAGATATTACACACTGTCATTAGGAGATATTACACACTGTCATTAGGAGATATTACACACTGTCATTAGGAGATATTACACACTGTCATTAGGAGATATTACACACTGTCATTAGGAGATATTACACACTGTCATTAGGAGATATTACACACTGTCATTAGGAGATATTACACACTGTCATTAGGAGATATTACACACTGTCATTAGGAGATATTACACACTGTCATTAGGAGATATTACACACTGTCATTAGGAGATATTACACACTGTCATTAGGAGATATTACACACTGTCATTAGGAGATATTACACACTGTCATTAGGAGATATTACACACTGTCATTAGGAGATATTACACACTGTCATTAGGAGATATTACACACTGTCATTAGGAGATATTACACACTGTCATTAGGAGATATTACACACTGTCATTAGGAGATATTACACACTGTCATTAGGAGATATTACACACTGTCATTAGGAGATATTACACACTGTCATTAGGAGATATTACACACTGTCATTAGGAGATATTACACACTGTCATTAGGAGATATTACACACTGTCATTAGGAGATATTACACACTGTCATTAGGAGATATTACACACTGTCATTAGGAGATATTACACACTGTCATTAGGAGATATTACACACTGTCATTAGGAGATATTACACACTGTCATTAGGAGATATTACACACTGTCATTAGGAGATATTACACACTGTCATTAGGAGATATTACACACTGTCATTAGGAGATATTACACACTGTCATTAGGAGATATTACACACTGTCATTAGGAGATATTACACACTGTCATTAGGAGATATTACACACTGTCATTAGGAGATATTACACACTGTCATTAGGAGATATTACACACTGTCATTAGGAGATATTACACACTGTCATTAGGAGATATTACACACTGTCATTAGGAGATATTACACACTGTCATTAGGAGATATTACACACTGTCATTAGGAGATATTACACACTGTCATTAGGAGATATTACACACTGTCATTAGGAGATATTACACACTGTCATTAGGAGATATTACACACTGTCATTAGGAGATATTACACACTGTCATTAGGAGATATTACACACTGTCATTAGGAGATATTACACACTGTCATTAGGAGATATTACACACTGTCATTAGGAGATATTACACACTGTCATTAGGAGATATTACACACTGTCATTAGGAGATATTACACACTGTCATTAGGAGATATTACACACTGTCATTAGGAGATATTACACACTGTCATTAGGAGATATTACACACTGTCATTAGGAGATATTACACACTGTCATTAGGAGATATTACACACTGTCATTAGGAGATATTACACACTGTCATTAGGAGATATTACACACTGTCATTAGGAGATATTACACACTGTCATTAGGAGATATTACACACTGTCATTAGGAGATATTACACACTGTCATTAGGAGATATTACACACTGTCATTAGGAGATATTACACACTGTCATTAGGAGATATTACACACTGTCATTAGGAGATATTACACACTGTCATTAGGAGATATTACACACTGTCATTAGGAGATATTACACACTGTCATTAGGAGATATTACACACTGTCATTAGGAGATATTACACACTGTCATTAGGAGATATTACACACTGTCATTAGGAGATATTACACACTGTCATTAGGAGATATTACACACTGTCATTAGGAGATATTACACACTGTCATTAGGAGATATTACACACTGTCATTAGGAGATATTACACACTGTCATTAGGAGATATTACACACTGTCATTAGGAGATATTACACACTGTCATTAGGAGATATTACACACTGTCATTAGGAGATATTACACACTGTCATTAGGAGATATTACACACTGTCATTAGGAGATATTACACACTGTCATTAGGAGATATTACACACTGTCATTAGGAGATATTACACACTGTCATTAGGAGATATTACACACTGTCATTAGGAGATATTACACACTGTCATTAGGAGATATTACACACTGTCATTAGGAGATATTACACACTGTCATTAGGAGATATTACACACTGTCATTAGGAGATATTACACACTGTCATTAGGAGATATTACACACTGTCATTAGGAGATATTACACACTGTCATTAGGAGATATTACACACTGTCATTAGGAGATATTACACACTGTCATTAGGAGATATTACACACTGTCATTAGGAGATATTACACACTGTCATTAGGAGATATTACACACTGTCATTAGGAGATATTACACACTGTCATTAGGAGATATTACACACTGTCATTAGGAGATATTACACACTGTCATTAGGAGATATTACACACTGTCATTAGGAGATATTACACACTGTCATTAGGAGATATTACACACTGTCATTAGGAGATATTACACACTGTCATTAGGAGATATTACACACTGTCATTAGGAGATATTACACACTGTCATTAGGAGATATTACACACTGTCATTAGGAGATATTACACACTGTCATTAGGAGATATTACACACTGTCATTAGGAGATATTACACACTGTCATTAGGAGATATTACACACTGTCATTAGGAGATATTACACACTGTCATTAGGAGATATTACACACTGTCATTAGGAGATATTACACACTGTCATTAGGAGATATTACACACTGTCATTAGGAGATATTACACACT
This sequence comes from Oncorhynchus kisutch, assembly GCF_002021735.2. Taxonomy (NCBI): domain Eukaryota; kingdom Metazoa; phylum Chordata; class Actinopteri; order Salmoniformes; family Salmonidae; genus Oncorhynchus; species Oncorhynchus kisutch. Next base: position 25,176 of record NW_022262132.1, on the reverse strand, counting down.
GTCATTAGGAGATATTACACACTGTCATTAGGAGATATTACACACTGTCATTAGGAGATATTACACACTGTCATTAGGAGATATTACACACTGTCATTAGGAGATATTACACACTGTCATTAGGAGATATTACACACTGTCATTAGGAGATATTACACACTGTCATTAGGAGATATTACACACTGTCATTAGGAGATATTACACACTGTCATTAGGAGATATTACACACTGTCATTAGGAGATATTACACACTGTCATTAGGAGATATTACACACTGTCATTAGGAGATATTACACACTGTCATTAGGAGATATTACACACTGTCATTAGGAGATATTACACACTGTCATTAGGAGATATTACACACTGTCATTAGGAGATATTACACACTGTCATTAGGAGATATTACACACTGTCATTAGGAGATATTACACACTGTCATTAGGAGATATTACACACTGTCATTAGGAGATATTACACACTGTCATTAGGAGATATTACACACTGTCATTAGGAGATATTACACACTGTCATTAGGAGATATTACACACTGTCATTAGGAGATATTACACACTGTCATTAGGAGATATTACACACTGTCATTAGGAGATATTACACACTGTCATTAGGAGATATTACACACTGTCATTAGGAGATATTACACACTGTCATTAGGAGATATTACACACTGTCATTAGGAGATATTACACACTGTCATTAGGAGATATTACACACTGTCATTAGGAGATATTACACACTGTCATTAGGAGATATTACACACTGTCATTAGGAGATATTACACACTGTCATTAGGAGATATTACACACTGTCATTAGGAGATATTACACACTGTCATTAGGAGATATTACACACTGTCATTAGGAGATATTACACACTGTCATTAGGAGATATTACACACTGTCATTAGGAGATATTACACACTGTCATTAGGAGATATTACACACTGTCATTAGGAGATATTACACACTGTCATTAGGAGATATTACACACTGTCATTAGGAGATATTACACACTGTCATTAGGAGATATTACACACTGTCATTAGGAGATATTACACACTGTCATTAGGAGATATTACACACTGTCATTAGGAGATATTACACACTGTCATTAGGAGATATTACACACTGTCATTAGGAGATATTACACACTGTCATTAGGAGATATTACACACTGTCATTAGGAGATATTACACACTGTCATTAGGAGATATTACACACTGTCATTAGGAGATATTACACACTGTCATTAGGAGATATTACACACTGTCATTAGGAGATATTACACACTGTCATTAGGAGATATTACACACTGTCATTAGGAGATATTACACACTGTCATTAGGAGATATTACACACTGTCATTAGGAGATATTACACACTGTCATTAGGAGATATTACACACTGTCATTAGGAGATATTACACACTGTCATTAGGAGATATTACACACTGTCATTAGGAGATATTACACACTGTCATTAGGAGATATTACACACTGTCATTAGGAGATATTACACACTGTCATTAGGAGATATTACACACTGTCATTAGGAGATATTACACACTGTCATTAGGAGATATTACACACTGTCATTAGGAGATATTACACACTGTCATTAGGAGATATTACACACTGTCATTAGGAGATATTACACACTGTCATTAGGAGATATTACACACTGTCATTAGGAGATATTACACACTGTCATTAGGAGATATTACACACTGTCATTAGGAGATATTACACACTGTCATTAGGAGATATTACACACTGTCATTAGGAGATATTACACACTGTCATTAGGAGATATTACACACTGTCATTAGGAGATATTACACACTGTCATTAGGAGATATTACACACTGTCATTAGGAGATATTACACACTGTCATTAGGAGATATTACACACTGTCATTAGGAGATATTACACACTGTCATTAGGAGATATTACACACTGTCATTAGGAGATATTACACACTGTCATTAGGAGATATTACACACTGTCATTAGGAGATATTACACACTGTCATTAGGAGATATTACACACTGTCATTAGGAGATATTACACACTGTCATTAGGAGATATTACACACTGTCATTAGGAGATATTACACACTGTCATTAGGAGATATTACACACTGTCATTAGGAGATATTACACACTGTCATTAGGAGATATTACACACTGTCATTAGGAGATATTACACACTGTCATTAGGAGATATTACACACTGTCATTAGGAGATATTACACACTGTCATTAGGAGATATTACACACTGTCATTAGGAGATATTACACACTGTCATTAGGAGATATTACACACTGTCATTAGGAGATATTACACACTGTCATTAGGAGATATTACACACTGTCATTAGGAGATATTACACACTGTCATTAGGAGATATTACACACTGTCATTAGGAGATATTACACACTGTCATTAGGAGATATTACACACTGTCATTAGGAGATATTACACACTGTCATTAGGAGATATTACACACTGTCATTAGGAGATATTACACACTGTCATTAGGAGATATTACACACTGTCATTAGGAGATATTACACACTGTCATTAGGAGATATTACACACTGTCATTAGGAGATATTACACACTGTCATTAGGAGATATTACACACTGTCATTAGGAGATATTACACACTGTCATTAGGAGATATTACACACTGTCATTAGGAGATATTACACACTGTCATTAGGAGATATTACACACTGTCATTAGGAGATATTACACACTGTCATTAGGAGATATTACACACTGTCATTAGGAGATATTACACACTGTCATTAGGAGATATTACACACTGTCATTAGGAGATATTACACACTGTCATTAGGAGATATTACACACTGTCATTAGGAGATATTACACACTGTCATTAGGAGATATTACACACTGTCATTAGGAGATATTACACACTGTCATTAGGAGATATTACACACTGTCATTAGGAGATATTACACACTGTCATTAGGAGATATTACACACTGTCATTAGGAGATATTACACACTGTCATTAGGAGATATTACACACTGTCATTAGGAGATATTACACACTGTCATTAGGAGATATTACACACTGTCATTAGGAGATATTACACACTGTCATTAGGAGATATTACACACTGTCATTAGGAGATATTACACACTGTCATTAGGAGATATTACACACTGTCATTAGGAGATATTACACACTGTCATTAGGAGATATTACACACTGTCATTAGGAGATATTACACACTGTCATTAGGAGATATTACACACTGTCATTAGGAGATATTACACACTGTCATTAGGAGATATTACACACTGTCATTAGGAGATATTACACACTGTCATTAGGAGATATTACACACTGTCATTAGGAGATATTACACACTGTCATTAGGAGATATTACACACTGTCATTAGGAGATATTACACACTGTCATTAGGAGATATTACACACTGTCATTAGGAGATATTACACACTGTCATTAGGAGATATTACACACTGTCATTAGGAGATATTACACACTGTCATTAGGAGATATTACACACTGTCATTAGGAGATATTACACACTGTCATTAGGAGATATTACACACTGTCATTAGGAGATATTACACACTGTCATTAGGAGATATTACACACTGTCATTAGGAGATATTACACACTGTCATTAGGAGATATTACACACTGTCATTAGGAGATATTACACACTGTCATTAGGAGATATTACACACTGTCATTAGGAGATATTACACACTGTCATTAGGAGATATTACACACTGTCATTAGGAGATATTACACACTGTCATTAGGAGATATTACACACTGTCATTAGGAGATATTACACACTGTCATTAGGAGATATTACACACTGTCATTAGGAGATATTACACACTGTCATTAGGAGATATTACACACTGTCATTAGGAGATATTACACACTGTCATTAGGAGATATTACACACTGTCATTAGGAGATATTACACACTGTCATTAGGAGATATTACACACTGTCATTAGGAGATATTACACACTGTCATTAGGAGATATTACACACTGTCATTAGGAGATATTACACACTGTCATTAGGAGATATTACACACTGTCATTAGGAGATATTACACACTGTCATTAGGAGATATTACACACTGTCATTAGGAGATATTACACACTGTCATTAGGAGATATTACACACTGTCATTAGGAGATATTACACACTGTCATTAGGAGATATTACACACTGTCATTAGGAGATATTACACACTGTCATTAGGAGATATTACACACTGTCATTAGGAGATATTACACACTGTCATTAGGAGATATTACACACTGTCATTAGGAGATATTACACACTGTCATTAGGAGATATTACACACTGTCATTAGGAGATATTACACACTGTCATTAGGAGATATTACACACTGTCATTAGGAGATATTACACACTGTCATTAGGAGATATTACACACTGTCATTAGGAGATATTACACACTGTCATTAGGAGATATTACACACTGTCATTAGGAGATATTACACACTGTCATTAGGAGATATTACACACTGTCATTAGGAGATATTACACACTGTCATTAGGAGATATTACACACTGTCATTAGGAGATATTACACACTGTCATTAGGAGATATTACACACTGTCATTAGGAGATATTACACACTGTCATTAGGAGATATTACACACTGTCATTAGGAGATATTACACACTGTCATTAGGAGATATTACACACTGTCATTAGGAGATATTACACACTGTCATTAGGAGATATTACACACTGTCATTAGGAGATATTACACACTGTCATTAGGAGATATTACACACTGTCATTAGGAGATATTACACACTGTCATTAGGAGATATTACACACTGTCATTAGGAGATATTACACACTGTCATTAGGAGATATTACACACTGTCATTAGGAGATATTACACACTGTCATTAGGAGATATTACACACTGTCATTAGGAGATATTACACACTGTCATTAGGAGATATTACACACTGTCATTAGGAGATATTACACACTGTCATTAGGAGATATTACACACTGTCATTAGGAGATATTACACACTGTCATTAGGAGATATTACACACTGTCATTAGGAGATATTACACACTGTCATTAGGAGATATTACACACTGTCATTAGGAGATATTACACACTGTCATTAGGAGATATTACACACTGTCATTAGGAGATATTACACACTGTCATTAGGAGATATTACACACTGTCATTAGGAGATATTACACACTGTCATTAGGAGATATTACACACTGTCATTAGGAGATATTACACACTGTCATTAGGAGATATTACACACTGTCATTAGGAGATATTACACACTGTCATTAGGAGATATTACACACTGTCATTAGGAGATATTACACACTGTCATTAGGAGATATTACACACTGTCATTAGGAGATATTACACACTGTCATTAGGAGATATTACACACTGTCATTAGGAGATATTACACACTGTCATTAGGAGATATTACACACTGTCATTAGGAGATATTACACACTGTCATTAGGAGATATTACACACTGTCATTAGGAGATATTACACACTGTCATTAGGAGATATTACACACTGTCATTAGGAGATATTACACACTGTCATTAGGAGATATTACACACTGTCATTAGGAGATATTACACACTGTCATTAGGAGATATTACACACTGTCATTAGGAGATATTACACACTGTCATTAGGAGATATTACACACTGTCATTAGGAGATATTACACACTGTCATTAGGAGATATTACACACTGTCATTAGGAGATATTACACACTGTCATTAGGAGATATTACACACTGTCATTAGGAGATATTACACACTGTCATTAGGAGATATTACACACTGTCATTAGGAGATATTACACACTGTCATTAGGAGATATTACACACTGTCATTAGGAGATATTACACACTGTCATTAGGAGATATTACACACTGTCATTAGGAGATATTACACACTGTCATTAGGAGATATTACACACTGTCATTAGGAGATATTACACACTGTCATTAGGAGATATTACACACTGTCATTAGGAGATATTACACACTGTCATTAGGAGATATTACACACTGTCATTAGGAGATATTACACACTGTCATTAGGAGATATTACACACTGTCATTAGGAGATATTACACACTGTCATTAGGAGATATTACACACTGTCATTAGGAGATATTACACACTGTCATTAGGAGATATTACACACTGTCATTAGGAGATATTACACACTGTCATTAGGAGATATTACACACTGTCATTAGGAGATATTACACACTGTCATTAGGAGATATTACACACTGTCATTAGGAGATATTACACACTGTCATTAGGAGATATTACACACTGTCATTAGGAGATATTACACACTGTCATTAGGAGATATTACACACTGTCATTAGGAGATATTACACACTGTCATTAGGAGATATTACACACTGTCATTAGGAGATATTACACACTGTCATTAGGAGATATTACACACTGTCATTAGGAGATATTACACACTGTCATTAGGAGATATTACACACTGTCATTAGGAGATATTACACACTGTCATTAGGAGATATTACACACTGTCATTAGGAGATATTACACACTGTCATTAGGAGATATTACACACTGTCATTAGGAGATATTACACACTGTCATTAGGAGATATTACACACTGTCATTAGGAGATATTACACACTGTCATTAGGAGATATTACACACTGTCATTAGGAGATATTACACACTGTCATTAGGAGATATTACACACTGTCATTAGGAGATATTACACACTGTCATTAGGAGATATTACACACTGTCATTAGGAGATATTACACACTGTCATTAGGAGATATTACACACTGTCATTAGGAGATATTACACACTGTCATTAGGAGATATTACACACTGTCATTAGGAGATATTACACACTGTCATTAGGAGATATTACACACTGTCATTAGGAGATATTACACACTGTCATTAGGAGATATTACACACTGTCATTAGGAGATATTACACACTGTCATTAGGAGATATTACACACTGTCATTAGGAGATATTACACACTGTCATTAGGAGATATTACACACTGTCATTAGGAGATATTACACACTGTCATTAGGAGATATTACACACTGTCATTAGGAGATATTACACACTGTCATTAGGAGATATTACACACTGTCATTAGGAGATATTACACACTGTCATTAGGAGATATTACACACTGTCATTAGGAGATATTACACACTGTCATTAGGAGATATTACACACTGTCATTAGGAGATATTACACACTGTCATTAGGAGATATTACACACTGTCATTAGGAGATATTACACACTGTCATTAGGAGATATTACACACTGTCATTAGGAGATATTACACACTGTCATTAGGAGATATTACACACTGTCATTAGGAGATATTACACACTGTCATTAGGAGATATTACACACTGTCATTAGGAGATATTACACACTGTCATTAGGAGATATTACACACTGTCATTAGGAGATATTACACACTGTCATTAGGAGATATTACACACTGTCATTAGGAGATATTACACACTGTCATTAGGAGATATTACACACTGTCATTAGGAGATATTACACACTGTCATTAGGAGATATTACACACTGTCATTAGGAGATATTACACACTGTCATTAGGAGATATTACACACTGTCATTAGGAGATATTACACACTGTCATTAGGAGATATTACACACTGTCATTAGGAGATATTACACACTGTCATTAGGAGATATTACACACTGTCATTAGGAGATATTACACACTGTCATTAGGAGATATTACACACTGTCATTAGGAGATATTACACACTGTCATTAGGAGATATTACACACTGTCATTAGGAGATATTACACACTGTCATTAGGAGATATTACACACTGTCATTAGGAGATATTACACACTGTCATTAGGAGATATTACACACTGTCATTAGGAGATATTACACACTGTCATTAGGAGATATTACACACTGTCATTAGGAGATATTACACACTGTCATTAGGAGATATTACACACTGTCATTAGGAGATATTACACACTGTCATTAGGAGATATTACACACTGTCATTAGGAGATATTACACACTGTCATTAGGAGATATTACACACTGTCATTAGGAGATATTACACACTGTCATTAGGAGATATTACACACTGTCATTAGGAGATATTACACACTGTCATTAGGAGATATTACACACTGTCATTAGGAGATATTACACACTGTCATTAGGAGATATTACACACTGTCATTAGGAGATATTACACACTGTCATTAGGAGATATTACACACTGTCATTAGGAGATATTACACACTGTCATTAGGAGATATTACACACTGTCATTAGGAGATATTACACACTGTCATTAGGAGATATTACACACTGTCATTAGGAGATATTACACACTGTCATTAGGAGATATTACACACTGTCATTAGGAGATATTACACACTGTCATTAGGAGATATTACACACTGTCATTAGGAGATATTACACACTGTCATTAGGAGATATTACACACTGTCATTAGGAGATATTACACACTGTCATTAGGAGATATTACACACTGTCATTAGGAGATATTACACACTGTCATTAGGAGATATTACACACTGTCATTAGGAGATATTACACACTGTCATTAGGAGATATTACACACTGTCATTAGGAGATATTACACACTGTCATTAGGAGATATTACACACTGTCATTAGGAGATATTACACACTGTCATTAGGAGATATTACACACTGTCATTAGGAGATATTACACACTGTCATTAGGAGATATTACACACTGTCATTAGGAGATATTACACACTGTCATTAGGAGATATTACACACTGTCATTAGGAGATATTACACACTGTCATTAGGAGATATTACACACTGTCATTAGGAGATATTACACACTGTCATTAGGAGATATTACACACTGTCATTAGGAGATATTACACACTGTCATTAGGAGATATTACACACTGTCATTAGGAGATATTACACACTGTCATTAGGAGATATTACACACTGTCATTAGGAGATATTACACACTGTCATTAGGAGATATTACACACTGTCATTAGGAGATATTACACACTGTCATTAGGAGATATTACACACTGTCATTAGGAGATATTACACACTGTCATTAGGAGATATTACACACTGTCATTAGGAGATATTACACACTGTCATTAGGAGATATTACACACTGTCATTAGGAGATATTACACACTGTCATTAGGAGATATTACACACTGTCATTAGGAGATATTACACACTGTCATTAGGAGATATTACACACTGTCATTAGGAGATATTACACACTGTCATTAGGAGATATTACACACTGTCATTAGGAGATATTACACACTGTCATTAGGAGATATTACACACTGTCATTAGGAGATATTACACACTGTCATTAGGAGATATTACACACTGTCATTAGGAGATATTACACACTGTCATTAGGAGATATTACACACTGTCATTAGGAGATATTACACACTGTCATTAGGAGATATTACACACTGTCATTAGGAGATATTACACACTGTCATTAGGAGATATTACACACTGTCATTAGGAGATATTACACACTGTCATTAGGAGATATTACACACTGTCATTAGGAGATATTACACACTGTCATTAGGAGATATTACACACTGTCATTAGGAGATATTACACACTGTCATTAGGAGATATTACACACTGTCATTAGGAGATATTACACACTGTCATTAGGAGATATTACACACTGTCATTAGGAGATATTACACACTGTCATTAGGAGATATTACACACTGTCATTAGGAGATATTACACACTGTCATTAGGAGATATTACACACTGTCATTAGGAGATATTACACACTGTCATTAGGAGATATTACACACTGTCATTAGGAGATATTACACACTGTCATTAGGAGATATTACACACTGTCATTAGGAGATATTACACACTGTCATTAGGAGATATTACACACTGTCATTAGGAGATATTACACACTGTCATTAGGAGATATTACACACTGTCATTAGGAGATATTACACACTGTCATTAGGAGATATTACACACTGTCATTAGGAGATATTACACACTGTCATTAGGAGATATTACACACTGTCATTAGGAGATATTACACACTGTCATTAGGAGATATTACACACTGTCATTAGGAGATATTACACACTGTCATTAGGAGATATTACACACTGTCATTAGGAGATATTACACACTGTCATTAGGAGATATTACACACTGTCATTAGGAGATATTACACACTGTCATTAGGAGATATTACACACTGTCATTAGGAGATATTACACACTGTCATTAGGAGATATTACACACTGTCATTAGGAGATATTACACACTGTCATTAGGAGATATTACACACTGTCATTAGGAGATATTACACACTGTCATTAGGAGATATTACACACTGTCATTAGGAGATATTACACACTGTCATTAGGAGATATTACACACTGTCATTAGGAGATATTACACACTGTCATTAGGAGATATTACACACTGTCATTAGGAGATATTACACACTGTCATTAGGAGATATTACACACTGTCATTAGGAGATATTACACACTGTCATTAGGAGATATTACACACTGTCATTAGGAGATATTACACACTGTCATTAGGAGATATTACACACTGTCATTAGGAGATATTACACACTGTCATTAGGAGATATTACACACTGTCATTAGGAGATATTACACACTGTCATTAGGAGATATTACACACTGTCATTAGGAGATATTACACACTGTCATTAGGAGATATTACACACTGTCATTAGGAGATATTACACACTGTCATTAGGAGATATTACACACTGTCATTAGGAGATATTACACACTGTCATTAGGAGATATTACACACTGTCATTAGGAGATATTACACACTGTCATTAGGAGATATTACACACTGTCATTAGGAGATATTACACACTGTCATTAGGAGATATTACACACTGTCATTAGGAGATATTACACACTGTCATTAGGAGATATTACACACTGTCATTAGGAGATATTACACACTGTCATTAGGAGATATTACACACTGTCATTAGGAGATATTACACACTGTCATTAGGAGATATTACACACTGTCATTAGGAGATATTACACACTGTCATTAGGAGATATTACACACTGTCATTAGGAGATATTACACACTGTCATTAGGAGATATTACACACTGTCATTAGGAGATATTACACACTGTCATTAGGAGATATTACACACTGTCATTAGGAGATATTACACACTGTCATTAGGAGATATTACACACTGTCATTAGGAGATATTACACACTGTCATTAGGAGATATTACACACTGTCATTAGGAGATATTACACACTGTCATTAGGAGATATTACACACTGTCATTAGGAGATATTACACACTGTCATTAGGAGATATTACACACTGTCATTAGGAGATATTACACACTGTCATTAGGAGATATTACACACTGTCATTAGGAGATATTACACACTGTCATTAGGAGATATTACACACTGTCATTAGGAGATATTACACACTGTCATTAGGAGATATTACACACTGTCATTAGGAGATATTACACACTGTCATTAGGAGATATTACACACTGTCATTAGGAGATATTACACACTGTCATTAGGAGATATTACACACTGTCATTAGGAGATATTACACACTGTCATTAGGAGATATTACACACTGTCATTAGGAGATATTACACACGGTCATTAGGAGATATTACACACTGTCATTAGGAGATATTACACACTGTCATTAGGAGATATTACACACTGTCATTAGGAGATATTACACACTGTCATTAGGAGATATTACACACTGTCATTAGGAGATATTACACACTGTCATTAGGAGATATTACACACTGTCATTAGGAGATATTACACACTGTCATTAGGAGATATTACACACTGTCATTAGGAGATATTACACACTGTCATTAGGAGATATTACACACTGTCATTAGGAGATATTACACACTGTCATTAGGAGATATTACACACTGTTATTAGGAGATATTACACACTGTCATTAGGAGATATTACACACTGTCATTAGGAGATATTACACACTGTCATTAGGAGATATTACACACTGTTATTAGGAGATATTACACACTGTTATTAATGGAGATATTACACACTGTCATTAGGAGATATTACACACTGTCATTAGGAGATATTACACACTGTCATTAGGAGATATTACACACTGTCATTAGGAGATATTACACACTATCATTAGGAGATATTACACACTATCATTAGGAGATATTACACACTGTTATTAATAGAGATATTACACACTAACATTAGAAGATATTACACACTATCATTAGGAGATATTACACACTGTCATTAGAGATATTACACACTGAAATTAGGAGATATTACACACTGAAATTAGGAGATATTACACACTGTCATTAGGAGATATTACATACTGTCATTAGGAGATATTACACACGGTCATTAGGAGATATTACACACTGTCATTAGGAGATATTACACACTGTCATTAGGAGATATTACACACTGTCATTAGGAGATATTACACACTGTCATTAAAGGAGATATTACACACTGTCATTAGGAGATATTACACACTGTCATTAGGAGATATTACACACTGTCATTAGGAGATATTACACACTGTCATTAGGAGATATTACACACTGTCATTAGGAGATATTACACACTGTCATTAGGAGATATTACACACTGTCATTAGGAGATATTACACACTGTCATTAGGAGATATTACACACTGTCATTAGGAGATATTACACACTGTCATTAGGAGATATTACACACTATCATTAGGAGATATTACACACTATCATTAGGAGATATTACACACTGTCATTAGGAGATATTACACACTATCATTAGGAGATATTACACACTGTCATTAGGAGATATTACACACTGTCATTAGGAGATATTACACACTGTCATTAGGAGATATTACACACTGTCATTAGGAGATATTACACACTGTCATTAGGAGATATTACACACTGAAATTAGGAGATATTACACACTGTCATTAGGAGATATTACACACTGTCATTAGGAGATATTACACACTGTCATTAGGAGATATTACACACTGTCATTAGGAGATATTACACACGGTCATTAAAGGAGATATTACACACTGTCATTAGGAGATATTACACACTGTCATTAGGAGATATTACACACTGTCATTAGGAGATATTACACACTGTCATTAGGAGATATTACACACGGTCATTAGGAGATATTACACACTGTCATTAGGAGATATTACACACTGTCATTAGGAGATATTACACACTGTCATTAGGAGATATTACACACTGTCATTAGGAGATATTACACACGGTATTAAAGGAGATATTACACACTGTCATTAGGAGATATTACACACGGTCATTAGGAGATATTACACACGGTCATTAGGAGATATTACACACTGTCATTAGGAGATATTACACACTGTCATTAGGAGATATTACACACTGTCATTAGGAGATATTACACACTGTCATTAGGAGATATTACACACTGTCATTAGGAGATATTACACACTGTTATTAGGAGATATTACACACTGTCATTAGGAGATATTACACACTATCATTAGGAGATATTACACACTATCATTAGGAGATATTACACACTATCATTAGGAGATATTACACACTATCATTAGGAGATATTACACACTATCATTAGGAGATATTACACACTGTTATTAATGGAGATATTACACACTAACATTAGGAGATATTACACACTGTCATTAGGAGATATTACACACTGTCATTAAGAGATATTACACACTGAAATTAGGAGATATTACACACTGTCATTAGGAGATATTACACACGGTCATTAAAGGAGATATTACACACTGTCATTAGGAGATATTACACACGGTCATGAAGGAGATATTACACACTGTTATTAGGAGATATTACACACTGTCATTAGGAGATATTACACACTGTCATTAGGAGATATTACACACTGTCATTAGGAGATATTACACACTGTCATTAGGAGATATTACACACTATCATTAGGAGATATTACACACTGTCATTAGGAGATATTACACACTGTCATTAGGAGATATTACACACTGTCATTAGGAGATATTACACACTGTCATTAGGAGATATTACACACGGTCATTAGGAGATATTACACACTGTCATTAGGAGATATTACACACTGTCATTAGGAGATATTACACACTATCATTAGGAGATATTACACACTATCATTAGGAGATATTACACACTGTATTAAGGAGATATTACACACTGTCATTAGGAGATATTACACACTGTCATTAAGAGATATTACACACTGAAATTAGGAGATATTACACACTGAAATTAGGAGATATTACACACTGTCATTAGGAGATATTACACACGGTCATTAGGAGATATTACACACTGTCATTAGGAGATATTACACACGGTCATTAGGAGATATTACACACTGTCATTAGGAGATATTACACACTGTCATTAGGAGATATTACACACTGTCATTAGGAGATATTACACACTGTCATTAGGAGATATTACACACTATCATTAGGAGATATTACACACTATTATTAGGAGATATTACACACTGTCATTAGGAGATATTACACACTGTCATTAGGAGATATTACACACTGTCATTAGGAGATATTACACACTGTCATTAGGAGATATTACACACGGTCATTAGGAGATATTACACACTGTCATTAGGAGATATTACACACTGTCATTAGGAGATATTACACACTGTCATTAAAGGAGATATTACACACTGTCATTAGGAGATATTACACACTGTCATTAGGAGATATTACACACTGTCATTAGGAGATATTACACACTGTCATTAGGAGATATTACACACTGTCATTAGGAGATATTACACACGTCATTAGGAGATATTACACACTGTCATTAGG
Source organism: Oncorhynchus kisutch (assembly GCF_002021735.2). Classification (NCBI taxonomy): domain Eukaryota; kingdom Metazoa; phylum Chordata; class Actinopteri; order Salmoniformes; family Salmonidae; genus Oncorhynchus; species Oncorhynchus kisutch. The sequence continues at coordinate 10,019 of NW_022262132.1, read as the reverse complement.
AGATATTACACACTGTCATTAGGAGATATTACACACTGTCATTAGGAGATATTACACACTGTCATTAGGAGATATTACACACTGTCATTAGGAGATATTACACACTGTCATTAGGAGATATTACACACTGTCATTAGGAGATATTACACACTGTCATTAGGAGATATTACACACTGTCATTAGGAGATATTACACACTGTCATTAGGAGATATTACACACTGTCATTAGGAGATATTACACACTGTCATTAGGAGATATTACACACTGTCATTAGGAGATATTACACACTGTCATTAGAGATATTACACACTGTCATTAGGAGATATTACACACTGTCATTAGGAGATATTACACACTGTCATTAGGAGATATTACACACTGTCATTAGGAGATATTACACACTGTCATTAGGAGATATTACACACTGTCATTAGGAGATATTACACACTGTCATTAGGAGATATTACACACTGTCATTAGGAGATATTACACACTGTCATTAGGAGATATTACACACTGTCATTAGGAGATATTACACACTGTCATTAGGAGATATTACACACTGTCATTAGGAGATATTACACACTGTCATTAGGAGATATTACACACTGTCATTAGGAGATATTACACACTGTCATTAGGAGATATTACACACTGTCATTAGGAGATATTACACACTGTCATTAGGAGATATTACACACGGTCATTAGGAGATATTACACACTGTCATTAGGAGATATTACACACTGTCATTAGGAGATATTACACACTGTCATTAGGAGATATTACACACTGTCATTAGGAGATATTACACACTGTCATTAGGAGATATTACACACTGTCATTAGGAGATATTACACACTGTCATTAGGAGATATTACACACTGTCATTAGGAGATATTACACACTGTCATTAGGAGATATTACACACTGTCATTAGGAGATATTACACACTGTCATTAGGAGATATTACACACTGTCATTAGGAGATATTACACACTGTCATTAGGAGATATTACACACTGTCATTAGGAGATATTACACACTGTCATTAGGAGATATTACACACTGTCATTAGGAGATATTACACACTGTCATTAGGAGATATTACACACTGTCATTAGGAGATATTACACACTGTCATTAGGAGATATTACACACTGTCATTAGGAGATATTACACACTATCATTAGGAGATATTACACACTGTTATTAATGGAGATATTACACACTATCATTAGGAGATATTACACACTGTCATTAGGAGATATTACACACTGTCATTAGGAGATATTACACACTGTCATTAGGAGATATTACACACTGTCATTAGGAGATATTACACACGGTCATTAGGAGATATTACACACTGTCATTAGGAGATATTATACACGGTCATTAAGGAGATATTACACACTGTCATTAGGAGATATTACACACTGTCATTAGGAGATATTACACACTGTCATTAGGAGATATTACACACTGTCATTAGGAGATATTACACACTATCATTAGGAGATATTACACACTATATTAGGAGATATTACACACTGTCATTAGGAGATATTACACACTGTCATTAGGAGATATTACACACTGTCATTAGGAGATATTACACACTGTCATTAGGAGATATTACACACGGTCATTAGGAGATATTACACACTGTCATTAGGAGATATTACACACTGTCATTAGGAGATATTACACACTGTCATTAGGAGATATTACACACTGTCATTAGGAGATATTACACACGGTCATTAGGAGATATTACACACTGTCATTAGGAGATATTACACACTGTCATTAGGAGATATTACACACTGTCATTAGGAGATATTACACACTGTCATTAGGAGATATTACACACGGTATTAAAGGAGATATTACACACTGTCATTAGGAGATATTACACACGGTCATTAGGAGATATTACACACGGTCATTAGGAGATATTACACACGGTCATTAGGAGATATTACACACTGTTATTAGGAGATATTACACACTGTCATTAGGAGATATTACACACTGTCATTAGGAGATATTACACACTGTTATTAGGAGATATTACACACTGTTATTATGGAGATATTACACATTGTCATTAGGAGATATTACACACTATCATTAGGAGATATTACACACTATCATTAGGAGATATTACACACTATCATTAGGAGATATTACACACTATCATTAGGAGATATTACACACTATCATTAGGAGATATTACACACTGTTATTAATGGAGATATTACACACTAACATTAGAAGATATTACACACTGTCATTAAGAGATATTACACACTGTCATTAGGAGATATTACACACTGAAATTAGGAGATATTACACACTGTCATTAGGAGATATTACACACGGTCATTAAAGGAGATATTACACACTGTCATTAGGAGATATTATACACGGTCATGAAAGGAGATATTACACACTGTTATTAGGAGATATTACACACTGTCATTAGGAGATATTACACACTGTCATTAGGATATATTACACACTGTCATTAGGAGATATTACACACTATCATTAGGAGATATTACACACTATTATTAGGAGATATTACACACTGTCATTAGGAGATATTACACACTGTCATTAGGAGATATTACACACTGTCATTAGGAGATATTACACACTGTCATTAGGAGATATTACACACGGTCATTAAAGGAGATATTACACACTGTCATTAGGAGATATTACACACTGTCATTAGGAGATATTACACACTATCATTAGGAGATATTACACACTATCATTAGGAGATATTACACACTGTTATTAATGGAGATATTACACACTAACATTAGAAGATATTACACACTGTCATTAGGAGATATTACACACTGTCATTAAGAGATATTACACACTGAAATTAGGAGATATTACACACTGTCATTAGGAGATATTACACACGGTCATTAGGAGATATTACACACTGTCATTAGGAGATATTACACACGGTCATGAAAGGAGATATTACACACTGTCATTAGGAGATATTACACACTGTCATTAGGAGATATTACACACTGTCATTAGGAGATATTACACACTGTCATTAGGAGATATTACACACTGTCATTAGGAGATATTACACACTGTTATTAGGAGAAAGTCCACACTGTCATTAGGAGATATTACACACTGTCATTAGGAGATATTACACACTGTCATTAGGAGATATTACACACTGTCATTAGGAGATATTACACACGGTCATTAGGAGATATTACACACTGTCATTAGGAGATATTACACACTGTCATTAGGAGATATTACACACTGTCATTAGGAGATATTACACACTGTCATTAGGAGATATTACACACTGTCATTAGGAGATATTACACACTGTCATTAGGAGATATTACACACTGTCATTAGGAGATATTACACACGGTCATTAGGAGATATTACACACTGTCATTAGGAGATATTACACACTGTCATTAGGAGATATTACACACTGTCATTAGGAGATATTACACACTATCATTAGGAGATATTACACACTGTTATTAGGAGATTACACACTAACATTAGGAGATATACACACTGTCATTAAGAGATATTACACACTGTCATTAGAGATATTACACACTGAAATTAGGAGATATTACACACTGTCATTAGGAGATATTACACACGGTCATTAAAGGAGATATTACACACTGTCATTAGGAGATATTATACACGGTCATGAAAGGAGATATTACACACTGTTATTAGGAGATATTACACTCTGTCATTATGAGATATTACACACTGTCATTAGGATATATTACACACTGTCATTAGGAGATATTACACACTATCATTAGGAGATATTACACACTATTATTAGGAGATATTACACACTGTCATTAGGAGATATTACACACTGTCATTAGGAGATATTACACACTGTCATTAGGAGATATTACACACTGTCATTAGGAGATATTACACACGGTCATTAAAGGAGATATTACACACTGTCATTAGGAGATATTACACACTGTCATTAGGAGATATTACACACTGTCATTAGGAGATATTACACACTGTCATTAGGAGATATTACACACGGTCATTAGGAGATATTACACACTGTCATTAGGAGATATTACACACTGTCATTAGGAGATATTACACACTGTCATTAGGAGATATTACACACTGTCATTAGGAGATATTACACACGGTCATTAGGAGATATTACACACGGTCATTAGGAGATATTACACACGGTCATTAGGAGATATTACACACGGTCATTAGGAGATATTACACACTGTTATTAGGAGAAAGTTACACACTTCATTAGGAGATATTACACACTGTCATTAGGAGATATTACACACTGTCATTAGGAGATATTACACACTGTCATTAGGAGATATTACACACTATCATTAGGAGATATTACACACTGTCATTAGGAGATATTACACACTATCATTAGGAGATATTACACATTGTCATTAGGAGATATTACACACTGTTATTAGGAGATATTACACACTATCATTAGGAGATATTACACACTGGTTTAGGAGATATTACACACTGTTATTAGGAGATATTACACACTGTCATTAGGAGATATTACACACTGTCATTAGGAGATATTACACACTGTCATTAGGAGATATTACACACTGTTATTAGGAGATATTACACACTGTTATTAATGGAGATATTACACATTGTCATTAGGAGATATTACACACAGTCATTAGGAGATATTACACACTATCATTAGGAGATATTACACACTCATTAGGAGATATTACACACTATCATTCGGAGATATTACACACTATCATTAGGAGATATTACACACTGTATTAATAGAGATATTACACACTACATTAGGAGATATTACACACTGTCATTAAGAGATATTAACACACTGTCATTAAGAGATATTACACACTGAAATTAGGAGATATTACACACTGTCATTAGGAGATATTACACACTGTCATTAGGAGATATTACACACTGTCATTAGGAGATATTACACACTGTCATTAGGAGATATTACACACTGTCATTAGGAGATATTACACACGGTCATTAGGAGATATTACACACTGTCATTAGGAGATATTACACACTGTCATTAGGAGATATTACACACTGTCATTAGGAGATATTACACACTGTCATTAGGAGATATTACACACTGTCATTAGGAGATATTACACACTGTCATTAGGAGATATTACACACTGTTTTAGGAGATATTACACACTGTCATTAGGAGATATTACACACTGTCATTAGGAGATATTACACACTGTCATTAGGAGATATTACACACTGTATAATGGAGATATTACACATTGTCATTAGGAGATATTACACACTATCATTAGGAGATTACACACTGTCATTAGGAGATATTACACACTGTCATTAGGAGATATTACACCTGTCATTAGGAGATATTACACACTACATTAGGAGATATTACACACTGTTATTAAGGAGATATTACACACTGTCATTAGGAGATATTACACACTGTCATTAGGAGATATTACACACTGTCATTAGGAGATATTACACACGGTCATTAGGAGATATTACACACGGTCATTAGGAGATATTACACACGGTCATGAAGGAGATATTACACACTGTCATTAGGAGATATTACACACTGTCATTAGGAGATATTACACACTGTCATTAGGATATATTACACATCATTAGGAGATATTACACACTGTCATTAGGAGATATTACACACTATATTAGGAGATATTACACACTGTCATTAGGAGATATTACACACTGTCATTAGGAGATATTACACACTGTCATTAGGAGATATTACACACTGTCATTAGGAGATATTACACACGGTCATTAGGAGATATTACACACTGTCATAGGAGATATTACACACTGTCATTAGGAGATATTACACACTGTCATTAGGAGATTACACACTGTCATTAGGAGATATTACACACTGTCATTAGGAGATATTACACACTGTCATTAGGAGATATTACACACTGTCATTAGGAGATATTACACACTGTCATTAGGAGATATTACACACTGTCATTAGGAGATATTACACACGTCTATTAAAGGAGATATTACACACTGTCATTAGGAGATATTACACACGGTCATTAGGAGATATTACACACGGTATTAGGAGATATTACACACTGTCATTAGGAGATATTACACACTGTTATTAGGAGAAAGCCACACTGTCATTAGGAGATATTACACACTGTCATTAGGAGATATTAACACACTGTTATTAGGAGATATTACACACTGTTATTAGGAGATATTACACTTGTCATTAGGAGATATTACACACTATCATTAGGAGATATTACACACTATCATTAGGAGATATTACACACTTCATTAGGAGATATTACACACTATCATTAGGAGATATTACACACTGTTCATAAGGAGATATTACACACTAACATTAGAGATATTACACACTGTCATTAGGAGATATTACACACTGTCATTAAGAGATATTACACACTGTCATTAGGAGATATTACACACTGTCATTAGGAGATATTACACACGGTCATTAGGAGATATTACACACTGTCATTAGGAGATATTACACACGGTCATTAGGAGATATTACACACTGTCATTAGGAGATATTACACACTGTCATTATGAGATATTACACACTGTCATTAGGAGATATTACACACTGTCATTAGGAGATATTACACACTGTCATTAGGAGATATTACACACTATCATTAGGAGATATTACACACTGTCATTAGGAGATATTACACCCTCTGTATTAATTTTGAGATATTACACACTGTCATTAGGAGATATTACACACTTCATTAGGAGATATTACACACTGTCATTAGGAGATATTACACACGGTATTAAAGGAGATATTACACACTGTCATTAGGAGATATTACACACTGTCATTAGGAGATATTACACACTATCATTAGGAGATATTACACACTATCATTAGGAGATATTACACACTGTTATTAATGGAGATATTACACACTAACATTAGAAGATATTACACACTGTCATTAGAGATATAACACACTGTCATTAAGAGATATTACACACTGTCATTAGGAGATATTACACACTGTCATTAGGAGATATTACACACGGTCATCATTAAGGAGATATTACACACTGTCATTAGGAGATATTACACACGGTATGAAAGGAGATATTACACACTGCATTAGGAGATATTACACACTGTCATTATGAGATATTACACACTGTCATTAGGAGATATTACACACTGTCATTAGGAGATATTACACACTATCATTAGGAGATATTACACACTATCATTAGGAGATATTACACACTGTCATTAGGAGATATTACACACTGTCATTAGGAGATATTACACACTGTCTAGGAGATATTACACACTGTCATTAGGAGATATTACACACGGTCATTAAAGGAGATATTACACACTGTCATTAGGAGATATTACACACTGTCATTAGGAGATATTACACACTGTCATTAGGAGATATTACACACTGTCATTAGGAGATATTACACACTGTCATTAGGAGATATTACACACTGTCATTAGGAGATATTACACACTGTCATTAGGAGATATTACACACTGTCATTAGGAGATATTACACACGGTCATTAGGAGATATTACACACTGTCATTAGGAGATATTACACACTGTCATTAGGAGATATTACACACTGTCATTAGGAGATATTACACACTGTTATTAGGAGAATTACACACTGTCATTAGGAGATATTACACACTGTCATTAGGAGATATTACACACTGTCATTAGGAGATATTACACACTGTCATTAGGAGATATTACACACTATCATTAGGAGATATTACACACTGTCATTAGGAGATATTACACACTGTCATTAGGAGATATTACACACTGTCATTAGGAGATATTACACTGTTATTAGGAGATATTACACACTATCATTAGGAGATATTACACACTGTCATTAGGGATATTACACACTGTCATTAGGAGATATTACACACTGTCATTAGGAGATATTACACACTGTCATTAGGAGATATTACACACTGTCATTAGGAGATTATACACACTGTTATTAGGAGATATACACACTGTATTAGGAGATATTACACACTGTCATTAGGAGATATTACACACATCATTAGGAGATATTACACACTATCATTAGGAGATATTACACACTATCATTAGGAGATATTACACACTATCATTAGGAGATATTACACACTATCATTAGGAGATATTACACACTGTTATTAATAGGAGATATTACACACTAATTAGGAGGATATTACACACTGTCATTAGGAGATATTACACACTGTCATTAGGAGATATTACACACGGAATTAGGAGATATTACACACTGTCATTAGGAGATATTACACACGGTCATTAGGAGATATATTACACACGGTCATTAGGAGATATTACACACGGTCATTGAGATATTACACACTGTCATTCATAGGAGATATTACACACGGTCATTAGGAGATATTATCACGGTCATTAGGAGATATTACACACTGTCATTAGGAGATATTACACACTGTCATTAGGAGATATTACACACGGTCATTAGGAGATATTACACACGGTCATTAGGAGATATTACACACGGTCATTAGGAGATATTACACACTGTTATTAGGAGAAAGTCCACACTGTCATTAGGAGATATTACACACTGTCATTAGGAGATATTACACACTGTTATTAGGAGATATTACACACTGTTATTAATGGAGATATTACACATTGTCATTAGGAGATATTACACACTATCATTAGGAGATATTACACTATCATTAGGAGATATTACACACTATCATTAGGAGATATTACACACTATCATTAGGAGATATTACACACTATCATTAGGAGATATTACACACTGTATTATGGAGATATTACACACTACATTAGAGATATTACACACTGTCATTAAGAGATATTACACACTGTCATTAAGAGATATTACACACTGAAATTAGGAGATATTACACACTGTCATTAGGAGATATTATACACGGTCATGAAAGGAGATATTACACACTGTTATTAGGAGATATTACACTCTGTCATTAGGAGATATTACACACTGTCATTAGGATTATTACCCACTGTCATTAGGAGATATTACACACTGTCATTAGGAGATATTACACACTATTATTAGGAGATATTACACACTGTCATTAGGAGATTTACACACTGTCATTAGGAGATATTACACACTGTCATTAGGAGATATTACACACTGTCATTAGGAGATATTACACACGGTCATTAAGGAGATTACACACTGTCATTAGGAGATATTACACACTGTCATTAGGAGATATTACACACTTATTAGGAGATATTACATATGTCTAGGAGATATTACACACGTCATTAGGAGATATTACACACTGTCATTAGGAGATATTACACACTGTCATTAGGAGATATTACACACTGTCATTAGGAGATATTACACACTGTCATTAGGAGATATACACACGGACATTAAAGGAGATATTACACACTGTCATTAGGAGATATTACACACTGTCATTAGGAGATATTACACACGGTCATTAGGAGATATTACACACGGTCATTAGGAGATATTACACACTGTTATTAGGAGAAGTACACACTGTCATTAGGATATATACACACTGTCATTAGGAGATATTACACACTGTCATTAGGAGATATTACACACTGTATTATGGAGATATTACACACTGTCATTAGGAGATATTACACACTGTCATTAGGAGATATTACACACTGTCATTAGGAGATATTACCACACATCATTAGGAGATCTCACACTATCATTAGGAGATATTACACACTATCATTAGGAGATATTACCCACTGTTATTATGGAGATATTACACACTAACATTAGAAGATATTACACACTGTCATTAAGAGATATTACACAC
>NW_022262131.1:0-56209 GCF_002021735.2 Oncorhynchus kisutch | reverse complement strand
TGGAGGGTTATAGAGGGAACAGGGTGGAGGGTTAGTAGAGGGAGCAGGGTGGAGGGTTATAGAGGGAGCAGGGTGGAGGGTGGGAGGTTTAGAGGGAACAGGGGTGGAGGGTGGAGGGTTATAGAAGGAGCAGGGTGGAGGGTGGAGGGTTATATAGGGAACAGGGTGGAGGGTGGAGGGTTATAGAGGGAACAGGGTGGAGGGTGGAGGGTTTATAGGAAACAGGGTGGAGGTTTATAGAGGAACAGGGTGGAGGGTAATAGAGGGAATAGGGTGGAGGGTTATAGAGGGAACAGGGTTGGAGGGTGGAGAGTTTACAGGGAACAGGTGGAGGGTGGAGGGTTATAGAGGAGTAGGGTGGAGGGTGGGAGGGTTATAGGGAGGGAACAGGGTGGAGGGTTATAGAGGGAACAGGGTGAAGGGTAATAGAGGGAACAGGGGTGGAGGGTTAATAGAGGGAACAGGGTGGAGGGTGGAGGGTTTATACAGGGAACAGGGTGGAGGGTGGAGGGTTATAGAGGGAGCAGGGTGGAGGGTGGAGGATTATAGAGGGAACAGGGTGGAGGGTTATAGAGGTAAAGGGTGGAGGGTTATAGAGGGAGCAGGAGGGAGGGTGGAGGTTATAGAGGTTGGAGACAGGTGAGGGTTATAGAGGGAACAGGGTGGAGTGGAGGGTTATAGAGGGAACAGGGTGGGAGGGTTATAGAGGGAGCAGGGTGGGAGGGTGGAGGGTTATAGAGGGAACAGGGTGGAGGGTTATAGAGGGAACAGGGTGGAGGGTGGAGGGTTATAGAGGGAGCAGGGTGGAGGGTGGAGGGTTATAGATGGAACATGGTGGAGAGTTATAGAGGGAAAAGAGTGGAGGGAACAGGGTGGAGGGAACAGGGTGGAAGGTTATAGAGGGAACAGGATGGAGGGTGGAGGGTGGAGGGTTATAGAGGGAACAGGGTGGAGGGAACAGGGTGGAGGGTTATAGAGGGAACAGGGTGGAGGGTTATAGAGGGAGCAGGGTGGAGGGTTATAGAGGGAACAGGGTGGAGGGTTATAGAGCGAACAGGTGGAGGTGGAGGGTTATAGAGGGAACAGGGTGGAGGGTTATAGAGGTGGAGGGTGGAGGGTTATAGAGGGAGCAGGGTGGAGGGTTATAGAGGGAGCAGGGTGGAGGGTTATAGAGCGAACAGGGTGGAGGGTAATAGTGGGACAGGGTGGGAGGGTGGAGGGTTATAGAGGGAACAGGGTGGAGGGTTATAGAGGGAGCAGGGTGGAGGGTTATAGAGGGAGCAGGGTGGAGGGTGGAGGGTTATAGAGGGAACAGGGTGGAGGGTGGAGGGTTATAGAAGGAGCAGGGTGGAGGGTGGAGGGTTATATAGGAACAGGGTGGAGGGTGGAGGGTTATAGAGGGAACAGGGTGGAGGGTGGAGGTTTATAGAGGAACAGGGTGGAGGGTGGAGGGTATAGAGGGAACAGGGTGGAGGGTTATAGAGGGAACAGGGTGGAGGGTAATAGAGGGAATAGGGTGGAGGGTTATAGAGGGAACAGGGTGGAGGGTGGAGAGTTATACAGGAACAGGGTGGAGGGTGGAGGGTTTATAGAGGGAGTAGGTGGAGGGTGGAGGGTTATAGAGGGAACAGGGTGGAGGGTTATAGAGGGAACAGGGTGAAGGGTAATAGAGGGAACAGGGTGGAGGGTTATAGAGGGAACAGGGTGGAGGGTTTATAGAGGGAACAGGGTGGTGAGGGTAAAGAGGGAATAGGTGGAGGGTTATAGAGGGAACAGGTGGAGGGTGGAGAGTTATACAGGGAACGGGTGGAGGGTGGAGGGTTATATAAGGGAGTAGGGTGGAGTGGAGGGTTATATAGAGGGAACAGGGTGGAGGGTTATAGAGGGAACAGGGTGAAGGGTAATAGAGGGAACAGGGTGGAGGGTATAGAGGGAACAGGGTGGAGGGTGGAGGGTTATACAGGGAACAGGGTGGAGGGTGGAGGGTTATAGAGGGAGCAGGGTGGAGGGTGGAGGATTATAGAGGGAACAGGGTGGAGGGTTATAGAGGTAACAGGGTGGAGGGTTATAGAGGGAGCAGGAGGGAGGGTGGAGGGTTATAGAGGGAACAGGGTGGAGGGTTATAGAGGGAACAGGGTGGAGGGTGGAGGGTTATAGAGGGAACAGGGTGGAGGGTTATAGAGGGAGCAGGGTGGAGGGTGGAGGGTTATAGAGGGAACAGGTGGAGGGTTATAGAGGGAACAGGGTGGAGGTGGAGGGTATAGAGGGAGCAGGGTGGAGGGTGGAGGGTTATAGATGAAATGGTGGAGAGTTATAGAGGGAAAAGAGTGGAGGGAACAGGGTGGAGGGAACAGGGTGGAAGGTTATAGAGGGAACAGGATGGAGGGTGGAGGGTGGAGGGTTATAGAGGGAACAGGGTGGAGGGAACAGGGTGGAGGGTTATAGAGGACAGGTGGAGGGTTATAGAGGGAGCAGGGTGGAGGGTTATAGAGGGAACAGGGTGGAGGGTTATAGAGCGAACAGGGTGGAGGGTGGAGGGTTATAGAGGGAACAGGGTGGAGGGTTATAGAGGGTGGAGGGTGGAGGGTTATAGAGGGAGCAGGGTGGAGGGTTATAGAGGGAGCAGGGTGGAGGGTTATAGAGCGAACAGGGTGGAGGGTAATAGTGGGAACAGGGTGGAGGGTGGAGGGTTATAGAGGGAACAGGGTGGAGGGTTATAGAGGGAGCAGGGTGGAGGGTTATAGAGGGGAGCAGGGTGGAGGGTGGAGGGTTATAGAGGGAACAGGGTGGAGGGTGGAGGGTTATAGAAGGAGCAGGGTGGAGGGTGGAGGGTTATATAGGGAACAGGGTGGAGGGTGGAGGGTTATAGAGGGAACAGGGTGGAGGGTGGAGGGTTATAGAGGGAACAGGGTGGAGGGTTATAGAGGGAACAGGGTGGAGGGTGGAGAGTTATACAGGGAACAGGGTGGAGGGTGGAGGGTTATAGAGGGAGCAGGGTGGAGGGTGGAGGGTTATAGAGGGAACAGGGTGGAGGGTTATAGAGGGAACAGGGTGAAGGGTAATAGAGGGAACAGGGTGGAGGGTTATAGAGGGAACAGGGTGGAGGGTGGAGGGTTATACAGGGAACAGGGTGGAGGGTGGAGGGTTATAGAGGGAGCAGGGTGGAGGGTGGAGGATTATAGAGGGAACAGGGTGGAGGGTTATAGAGGTAACAGGGTGGAGGGTTATAGAGGGAGCAGGGTGGAGGGTGGAGGGTTATAGAGGGAACAGGGTGGAGGGTTATAGAGGGAACAGGGTGGAGGGTGGAGGGTTATAGAGGGAACCGGGTGGAGGGTTATAGAGGGAGCAGGGTGGAGGGTGGAGGGTTATAGAGGGAACAGGGTGGAGGGTTATAGAGGGAACAGGGTGGAGGGTGGAGGGTTATAGAGGGAACAGGGTGGAGGGTTATAGAGGGAACAGGGTGGAGGGTTATAGAGGGAGCAGGGTGGAGGGTGGAGGGTTATAGATGGAACATGGTGGAGAGTTATAGAGGGAAAAGAGTGGAGGGAACAGGGTGGAGGGTTATAGAGGGAACAGGGTGGAGGGAACAGGGTGGAAGGTTATAGAGGGAACAGGATGGAGGGTGGAGGGTGGAGGGTTATAGAGGGAACAGGGTGGAGGGAACAGGGTGGAGGGTTATAGAGGGAACAGGGTGGAGGGTGGAGGGTTATAGAGGGAACAGGGTGGAGGGTTAAAGAGGGAGCAGGGTGGAGGGTTATAGAGGGAACAGGGTGGAGGGTTATAGAGGGAGCAGGGTGGAGGGTGGAGGGTTATAGAGGGAACAGGGTGGAGGTTGGAGGGTTATAGAGGGAACAGGGTGGAGGGTGGAGGGTTATAGAGGGAACAGGGTGAAGGGTTATAGAGGGAACAGGGTGAGAGTTGTAGAGGGAGCAGGGTGGAGGGTTATAGAGGGAGCAGGGTGGAGGGTTATAGAGGGAACAGGGTGGAGGGTGGAGGATTATAGAGGGAACAGGGTGGAGGGTTATAGAGGGAGCAGGGTGGAGGGTTATAGAGGGAACAGGGTGGAGGGTGGAGGGTTATAGAGGGAACAGGGTGGAGGGTGGAGGGTTATAGAGGGAACAGGGTGAAGGGTTATAGAGGGAACAGGGTGGAGAGTTATAGAGGGAGCAGGGTGGAGGGTTATAGAGGGAGCAGGGTGGAGGGTTATAGAGGGAACAGGGTGGAGGGTGGAGGATTATAGAGGGAACAGGGTGGAGGGTTATAGAGGGAACAGGGTGGAGGGTTATAGAGGGAGCAGGTTGGAGGGTTATAGAGGGAGCAGGGTGGAGGGTTATAGAGGGTGGAGGGTGGAGGGTTATAGAGGGAGCAGGGTGGAGGGTTATAGAGGGAGCAGGGTGGAGGGTTATAGAGGGAACAGGGTGGAGGGTAATAGTGGGAACAGGGTGGAGGGTTATAGTGGGAACAGGGGGAGGGTTATAGAGGGAACAGGGTGGAGGGTGGAGGGTTATAGAGGGAACAGGGTGGAGGGTTATAGAGGTAGCAGGGTGGAGGGTTATAGAGGAGCAGGGAGGAGGGTGGAGGGTTATAGAGGGAGCGGGGTGGAGGGTGGAGGGTTATAGAGGGAGCAGGGTGGAGGTTATAGAGGGAACAGGGTGGAGGGTGGAGGGTTATAGAGGGAGCAGGGTGGAGGGTTATAGAGGGAGCAGGGTGGAGGGTGGATGGTTATAGAGGGAACAGGGTGGAGGGTGGAGGGTTATAGAGGGAGCAGGGTGTAGGGTGGAGGGTTATAGACGGAGCAGGGTGGAGGGTTATAGAGGGAACAGGGTGGAGGGTTATAGAGGGAACAGGGTGGAGGGTTATAGAGGGAGCAGGGTGGAGGGTGGAGGGTTATAGAGGGAACAGGGTGGAGGGTGGAGGGTTATAGAGGGAACAGGGTGGAGGGTTATAGAGGGAGCAGGTTGGAGGGTTATAGAGGGAGCAGGGTGGAGGGTTATAGAGGGTGGAGGGTGGAGGGTTATAGAGGGAGCAGGGTGGAGGGTTATAGAGGGAGCAGGGTGGAGGGTTATAGAGGGAACAGGGTGGAGGGTAATAGTGGGAACAGGGTGGAGGGTTATAGTGGGAACAGGGGGGAGGGTTATAGAGGGAACAGGGTGGAGGGTGGAGGGTTATAGAGGGAACAGGGTGGAGGGTTATAGAGGTAGCAGGGTGGAGGGTTATAGAGGGAGCAGGGAGGAGGGTGGAGGGTTATAGAGGGAGCGGGGTGGAGGGTGGAGGGTTATAGAGGGAGCAGGGTGGAGGGTTATAGAGGGAACAGGGTGGAGGGTGGAGGGTTATAGAGGGAGCAGGGTGGAGGGTTATAGAGGGAGCAGGGTGGAGGGTGGAGGGTTATAGAGGGAACAGGGTGGAGGGTGGAGGGTTATAGAGGGAGCAGGGTGTAGGGTGGAGGGTTATAGACGGAGCAGGGTGGAGGGTTATAGAGGGAACAGGGTGGAGGGTTATAGAGGGAACAGGGTGGAGGGTTATAGAGGGAACAGGGTGGAGGGTGGAGGGTTATAGAGGGAGCAGGGTGGAGGGTTATAGAGGGAGCAGGGTGGAGGGTGGAGGGTTATAGAGGGAACAGGGTGGAGGGTGGAGGGTTATAGAGGGAGCAGGGTGGAGGGTGGAGGGTTATAGAGGGAGCAGGGTGGAGGGTTATAGAGGGAACAGGGTGGAGGCTTATAGAGGGAACAGGGTGGAGGGTGGAGGGTTATAGAGGGAACAGGTTGGAGGGTTATAGAGGGAGCAGGGTGGAGGGTGGAGGGTTATAGAGGGAGCAGGGTGGAGGGTTATTGAGGGAACAGGGTGGAGGGTTATAGAGGGAACAGGGTGGAGGGTTATAGAGGGAGCAGGGTGGAGGGTAATAGTGGGAACAGGGTGGAGGGTTATAGAGGGAGCAGGGTGGAGGGTTATAGAGGGAGCAGGGTGGAGGGTTATAGAGGGAACAGGGTGGAGGGTTATAGAGGGAACAGGGTGGAGGGTTATAGAGGGAGCAGGTTGGAGGGTTATAGAGGGAACAGGGTGGAGGGTTATAGAGGGAACAGGGTGGAGGGTGGAGGGTTATAGAGGGAGCAGGGTGGAGGGTTATAGAGGGAGCAGGGAGCAGGGTGGAGGGTGCAGGGTTATAGAGGGAACAGGGTGGAGGGTTATAGAGGGAACAGGGAGCACGGAGAAGGGTGGAGGGTGGAGGGTTATAGAGGGAACAGGGTGGAGGGTGGAGGGTTATAGAGGGAACAGGGTGGAGGGTTATAGAGGGAACAGGGTGGAGGGTTATAGAGGGAGCAGGGTGGAGGGTTATAGAGGGAGCAGGGTGGAGGGTTATAGAGGGAGCAGGGTGGAGGGTTATAGAGGGAACAGGGTGGAGGGTTATAGTGGGAACAGGGTGGAGGGTGGAGGGTTATAGAGGGAACAGGGTGGAGGGTTATAGAGGGAACAGGGTGGAGGGTTATAGAGGGAGCAGGGTGGAGGGTTATAGAGGGAACAGGGAGGAGGGTTATAGAGGGAACAGGGTGGGGGTTATAGAGGGAGCAGGGTGGAGGGTTATAGAGGGAACAGGGTGGAGGGTGGAGGGTTATAGAGGGAACAGAGTGGAGGGTTATAGAGGGAGCAGGGTGGAGGGTTATAGAGGGAACAGGGTGGAGGGTTATAGAGGGAACAGGGTGGAGGTTATAGAGGGAGCGGGTGGAGGGTTATAGAGGAACAGGGTGGAGGGTGGAGGGTTATAGAGGGAGCAGGGTGGAGGGTTATAGAGGGAGCAGGGTGGAGGGTGGAGGGTTATAGAGGGAACAGGGTGGAGGGTGGAGGGTTATAGAGGGAGCAGGTGTAGGGTGGAGGGTTATAGACGGAGCAGGGTGGAGGGTTATAGAGGGAACAGGGTGGAGGGTGGAGGGTTATAGAGGGAGCAGGGTGGAGGGTTATAGAGGGAGCAGGGTGGAGGGTGGAGGGTTATAGAGGGAACAGGGTGGAGGGTGGAGGGTTATAGAGGGAGCAGGGTGGAGGGTGGAGGGTTATAGACGGAGCAGGGTGGAGGGTTATAGAGGGAACAGGGTGGAGGCTTATAGAGGGAACAGGGTGGAGGGTGGAGGGTTATAGAGGGAACAGGTTGGAGGGTTATAGAGGGAGCAGGGTGGAGGGTGGAGGGTTATAGAGGGAGCAGGGTGGAGGGTTATTGAGGGAACAGGGTGGAGGGTTATAGAGGGAACAGGGTGGAGGGTTATAGAGGGAGCAGGGTGGAGGGTAATAGTGGGAACAGGGTGGAGGGTTATAGAGGGAGCAGGGTGGAGGTTGGAGGGTATAGAGGGAACAGGGTGGAGGGTGGAGGGTTATGGAGGGAACAGGGTGGAGGGTTATAGAGGGAACAGGGTGGAGGGTTATAGAGGGAGCAGGGTGGAGGGTTATAGAGGGAGCAGGGTGGAGGGTTATAGAGGGAACAGGGTGGAGGGTTATAGAGGGAACAGGGTGGAGGGTTATAGAGGGAGCGGGGTGGAGGGTTATAGAGGGAACAGGGTGGAGGGTTATAGAGGGAACAGGGTGGAGGGTGGAGGGTTATAGAGGGAGCAGGGTGGAGGGTTATAGAGGGAGCAGGGAGCAGGGTGGAGGGTGCAGGGTTATAGAGGGAACAGGGTGGAGGGTTATAGAGGGAACAGGGAGCACGGAGAAGGGTGGAGGGTGGAGGGTTATAGAGGGAACAGGGTGGAGGGTGGAGGGTTATAGAGGGAACAGGGTGGAGGGTTATAGAGGGAACAGGGTGGAGGGTTATAGAGGGAGCAGGGTGGAGGGTTATAGAGGGAGCAGGGTGGAGGGTTATAGAGGGAGCAGGGTGGAGGGTTATAGAGGGAACAGGGTGGAGGGTTATAGTGGGAACAGGGTGGAGGGTGGAGGGTTATAGAGGGAACAGGGTGGAGGGTTATAGAGGGAACAGGGTGGAGGGTTATAGAGGGAGCAGGGTGGAGGGTTATAGAGGGAACAGGGAGGAGGGTTATAGAGGGAACAGGGTGGAGGGTTATAGAGGGAGCAGGGTGGAGGGTTATAGAGGGAACAGGGTGGAGGGTGGAGGGTTATAGAGGGAACAGAGTGGAGGGTTATAGAGGGAGCAGAAGGAGGGTTATAGAGGGAACAGGGTGGAGGGTTATAGAGGGAACAGGGTGGAGGGTTATAGAGGGAGCGGGTGGAGGGTTATAGAGGGAACAGGGTGGAGGGTGGAGGGTTATAGAGGGAGCAGGGTGGAGGGTTATAGAGGGAACAGGGTGGAGGGTTATAGAGGGTGGAGGGTGGAGGGTGGAGGGTTATAGAGGGAGCAGGGTGGAGGGTTATAGAGGGGGTAGGGTGGAGGGTTATAGAGGGAACAGGGTGGAGGGTTATAGAGGGAACAGGGTGGAGGGTTATAGAGGGAACAGGGTGGAGGGTTATAGAGGGAACAGGGTGGAGGGTTATAGATGGAACAGGGTGGAGGGTGGAGGGTTATAGAGGGAGCAGGGAGCAGGGTGGAGGGTTATAGAGGGAACAGGGTGGAGGGTGGAGGGTTATAGAGGGAACAGGGTGGAGGGTTATAGAGGGAACAGGGTGGAGGGTGGAGGGTTATAGAGGGAACAGGGTGGAGGGTTATAGAGGGAACAGGGTGGATGGTGGAGGGTTATAGAGGGAACAGGGTGGAGGGTTATAGAGGGAGCAGGGTGGAGGGTTATAGAGGGAACAGGGTGGAGGGTGGAGGGTTATAGAGGGAGCAGGGTGGAGGGTTATAGAGGGGCAGGGTGGAGGGTTGTAGAGGGAACAGGGTGGAGGGTTATAGAGGGAGCAGGGTGGAGGGTTATAGAGGGAGCAGGGTGGAGGGTTATAGAGGGAACAGGGTGGAGGGTTATAGAGGGAACAGGGTGGAGGGTTATAGAGGGAACAGGGTGGAGGGTTATAGATGGAACAGGGTGGAGGGTGGAGGGTTATAGAGGGAGCAGGGAGCAGGGTGGAGGGTTATAGAGGGAACAGGGTGGAGGGTGGAGGGTTATAGAGGGAACAGGGTGGAGGGTTATAGAGGGAACAGGGTGGAGGGTGGAGGGTTATAGAGGGAACAGGGTGGAGGGTTATAGAGGGAACAGGGTGGATGGTGGAGGGTTATAGAGGGAACAGGGTGGAGGGTTATAGAGGGAGCAGGGTGGAGGGTTATAGAGGGAACAGGGTGGAGGGTGGAGGGTTATAGAGGGAGCAGGGTGGAGGGTGGAGGGTTATAGAGGGAACAGGGTGGAGGGTTATAGAGGGAACAGGGTGGAGGGTTATAGAGGGAACAGGGTGGAGGGTTATAGTGGGAACAGGGTGGAGGGTTATAGAGGGAGCAGGGTGGAGGGTGGAGGGTTATAGAGGGAACAGGGTGGAGGGTGGAGGGTTATAGAGGTAACAGGGTGGAGGGTTATAGAGGGAGCGGGGAGGAGGGTTATAGAGGGAGCAGGGTGGAGGGTGGAGGGTTATAGAGGGAGCAGGGTGGAGGGTTATAGAGGGAGCAGGGTGGAGGGTTATAGAGGGAGCAGGTTGGAGGGTTATAGAGGGAGCAGGGTGGAGGGTGGAGGGTTATAGAGGGAACAGGGTGGAGGGTTATAGAGGGAGCAGGGTGGAGGGTTATAGAGGGAACAGGGTGGAGGGTGGAGGGTTATAGACGGAGCAGGGTGGAGGGTTATAGAGGGAACAGGGTGGAGGGTTATAGAGGGAACAGGGTGGAGGGTTATAGAGGGAACAGGGTGGAGGGTTATAGAGGGAGCAGGGTGGAGGGTTATAGAGGGAGCAGGGTGGAAGGTTATAGAGGGAGCAGGGTGGAGGGTTATAGAGGGAACAGGGTGGAGGGTTATAGAGGGAACAGGGTGGAGGGGTTATAGAGGGAACAGGGTGGAGGGTGGTATAGAGGGAGCAGGGTGGAGGGTTATAGAGGGAACAGGGTGGAGGGTTATAGAGGGAGCAGGGTGGAGGGTTATAGAGGGAGCAGGGTGGAGGGTTATAGAGGGAGCAGGGTGGAGGGTTTATAGAGGGGAACAGGGTGGAGGGTTATAGAGGGAAAGGGTGGAGGGTGGAGGTTAGTGAGGGAGCAGGGTGGAGGGTTATAGAGGGAACAGGGGGGAGGGTTATAGAGGGAACAGGTGGAGGGTGGAGGGTTATAGAGGGAACAGGGTGGAGGGTTATAGAGGGAACAGGGTGGAGGGTTATAGAGGGAAACAGGGTGGAAGGGTTATAGAGGGAACAGGGTGGAGGGTTTATGAGGGAAGCAGGGTGGAGGGTTTATAGAGGGATCAGGGTGGAGGGTTATAGAGGGAACAGGGGGAGGGTTTATAGAGGGAACAGGGTGGAGGTGGAGGGTTATAGACGGAGCAGGGTGGAGGGTTATAGAGGGACAAGGGTGGAGGGTTATAGAGGGAACAGGGTTGGAGGGTTATAGAGGGAAACAGGGTGGAGGGTTATAGAGGGAGCGGGTGAGGTTATAGAGGAGCAGGGGTGGAGGGTTATAGAGGGAGCAGGGTGGAGGGTTATAGAGGGAACAGGGTGGAGGGTTATAGAGGGAAAGGTGGAGGGTTATAGAGGGAACAGGGTGGAGGTTATAGAGGGAGCAGGGTGGAGGGTTATAGAGGGAACAGGGTGGAGGGTTATAGAGGGAGCAGGGTGGAGGGTTATAGAGGGAGCAGGGTGGAGGGTTATAGAGGGAGCAGGGTGGAGGGTTATAGATCGGGGAACAGGGTGGACGTGGTTTATAGAGGGAACAGGGTTGGGGAGGGTTAGTGAGGAGGGGTGAGGCGTTATAGATGAGGACACAGGCGTGGAGGGTTATAGAGGGAACAGGTGGTGGGGTTATAGAGGAACAGGGTGGATGGGTTGTTATAGAGGGAACAGGGTGGAGGGTTATAGAGGGAACAGGGTGGAGGGTTCTAGAGGTAACTGAGTGGAGGGCTTATAGAGGGAGCCAGCCGGTGGAGGGTTATAGAGCGGAGCAGGGAGCAGGGGTGTGGAGTGTGCAGGGTGGAGGGCTTATTAGCTGGGCACCGGTAGCACGGAGAAGGGTGGAGGGTGGAGGGTTATAGAAGGAACAGGGTGGAGGGTGGAGGGTTATAGAGGGAACAGGGTGGAGGGTTATAGAGGGAGCAGGGTGGAGGGTTATAGAGGGAGCAGGGTGGAGGGTTATAGAGGGAGCAGGGTGGAGGGTTATAGAGGGAGCAGGGTGGAGGGTTATAGAGGGAACAGGGTGGAGGGTTATAGTGGGAACAGGGTGGAGGGTGGAGGGTTATAGAGGGAACAGGGTGGAGGGTTATAGAGGGAGCAGGGTGGAGGGTTATAGAGGGAGCAGGGTGGAGGGTTATAGAGGGAACAGGGTGGAGGGTTATAGAGGGAACAGGGTGGAGGGTTATAGAGGGAGCGAGTGGAGGGTTATAGAGGGAGCATGGTGGAGGGTTGTGACTGTGTGTTGTTACACAGAACAGAGAGACGGAGGGAAAGCTTCGTATGCGTCTCTGTTTCTGTTATGAAGGTGATCTGCTTGTTTTCTCTCCTCTAGTTGTTCAGGTGACATGCTGGTAGAAATGAGGTTGAACAGATTTCAGTTTTCCTGCATTTAAAGTCACCGGCCAATAGGAGCGACACTTTTTGATAAGCCTGTCTCTGTTGCTTTCAGGCCCTGTGCAGTCGTTGACTCCTCTCTTAGCGCCAGCATCGGTCTGTGGTGGTACATAGACAGACACAAATCATATTGACGAAACATCTCTTGGTAAATCATTGTTTTTACAGCTTAGCATTAAGGTATTCTAACTCCGGCAACCAGGAAAAAGATTTCCTTAAACATTAGAGATCACGCCAGCCGCTGTTAACAAAGAGACCCTCCGCCTCAGGGGAGGCTTCCCCCTGACGCCGCCGTCGTGTGGGCGATAGTTTATGCAGCTCAGTGTTACATTAAAAATGTCTCATCACTACGGGGTCTACTACTGCAGATAGAGACTGTCATCACTACTGGGTCTACTACTGCAGCTCCATCTGTCATCACTACGGGGTCTACTACTGCAGCTCCATCTGTCATCACTACGGGTCTACTACTGCAGCTCCATCTGTCATCACTACGGGGTCTACTACTGCAGCTCCCATCTGTCATCACTACTTGGTCTACTCCTGCAGGCTCCATCTGTCATCACTACGGGGTCTACTACTGCAGCTACATCTGTCATCACTACTGTTATCTACTGCAGCTCCATCTGTCATCACTACGGGTGTCTACTCCTGCAGCTCCATCTGTCATCACTACGGGGTCTACTACTGCAGCTCCATCTGTCATCACTAGGGGGTCTACTACTGCAGCTCCATCTGTCATCACTACTTGGTCTACTCCTGCAGCTACATCTGTCATCACTATGGGGTCCTACTACGCAGCTCCATCTGTCATCACTACTGTTATCTACTGCAGCTCCATCTGTCATCACTACGGGGTCTACTCCTGCAGCTCCATCTGTCATCACTACGGGGTCTACTACTGCAGCTCCATCTGTCATCACTACGGGGTCTACTCCTGCAGATAGACTGTCATCACTACTGGGTCTACTACTGCAGATAGACTGTCATCACTACTGGGCCTACTACTGCAGATAGACTGTTAACTACTGCTTCATCTGTCATCACTACGGGGTCTACTACTGCAGCTCCATCTGTCATCACTACTGGGTCTACTACTGCAGCTCCATCTGTCATCACTACTGTTATCTACTGCAGTTCCAATCTGTCATCACTACTGGGACTACTACTGCAGCTCCATCTGTCATCACTATGGGGTCTACTACTGCAGCTCCATCTGTCATCACTACGGGGTCTACTACTGCAGCTCCATCTGTCATCACTACGGGGGAGGAGTTTTGGCCTGCCTGGGTGACATCATCAGGAGGTAAGTTAGTTAAACAGACCAATAGGAAAGAGAGGTCCAAACCTCTCGGCCAATTAGAAAATTGCTATTTGCTAAGAAGCTATTTTGGTTATTTTTTTTTGACCATTTCATTTTAAAAACAATCACAGTAAGTCACTTAAATTGTTCCCCATAAAAGGTTGATATAAATCTAAATATAATAATATAATGTTTAATAGAATAAAGCTGGGTTTTTTAACAACAGACCAGACATATTTTCTGTGTTAAATATTCACACATCAGCTCTATGACAGCTCCTTCCACTGTCCATTAATCACAGGGCCTTATCTGCACCTGGGACTCTCCGCTGCAACACACATATACACACAACGCACACACACGCCACACACATGCACGCACACACACACACACGCACGCACACACACACACTCACACACACGCACACACACGCACACTCTCACACCCACACACGTATTTAGACTTGCCATAAACAAAGGGCTTCAACACTTTATTGACATCTTCGGCTGTTTGTTTTTTGTATTAATTTGCTGTAATTTCTAAAGCTGTTATAATGAAAAACACAGGGAGGCTGCATGCTCTCCTCATAAGAATAGGAGTTTTAAGTTGCATTAAGATGAACATCTGTAGATTGTAGGAGGGATTTCAATAATGTGCTCACTGAGATACAGAAATACTATTATGTATTGTGAAGTGATCTGGGGTATTGTGATGTCATTCTGGGGTATTGTGATGTCATTCTGGGTATTGTGATGTCATTCTGGGTATTGTGATGTCATTCTGGGGTATTGTGATGTCATTCTGGGGTATGTGATGTCATTCTGGGGGTATTGTGATGTCATGCGGGGGTATTGTGATGTCATTCTGGGGGTATTGTGTCAGCAGGTCCATCACGCACAACGCACACAACACACCGCACACACACCACACACACACCACACACAACACACCACACACACACCACCACACACACACACACACACACACACACACACACACACACACACACACACCACACACACACACACACACACACACACACACAAGCTGCAGCTACTCTGTTAATCTTGCATCCTGATGCCTAGTCACCTTAGCCCTATAAATATCTACCTCATTCACTCCAGTATCCCTGCACGTTGTTAACGTGGTACTGACCCTGTATATAGTATGGTACTAACTGACCTTGTATATAGTATGGTACTAACTGACCCTGTATATAGTATGGTATTAACTGACCCTGTATAGTATGGTACTAACTGACCCTGTATATAGTATGGTATTAACTGACCTGTATATAGTATGGTACTAACTGACCCTGTATACAGTATGGTATTAACTGACCCTGTATATAGTATGGTAACTAACTGACCTTGTATATAGTAGTATGGTATTAACTGACCCTGTATATAGTATGGTTAACTAACTGACCCTGTATATAGTATGGTACTAACTGACCCTGTATATAGTATGGTACTAACGGACCCTGTAATATAGTAGATGGTACTTACTGACCTTGTATATAGTATGGTATTACTGACCCTGCTATATAGTATGGTACTAACGGACCCCTGTATATAGTATGGTACTACAACTGACCCTGTATAGTAGATGGTACTAACTTACCCTGTATAGTATGGTATTACTGACCCCTGTATATAGTATGGTACTAACTGACCTTGTATATAGTATGGTATTAACTGACCCTGTATACAGTATTAACTGACCCTGTATATAGTATGGTACTAACTGACCCTGTATATAGTATGGTATTAACTGACCCTGTATATAGTATGGTACTAACTGACCCTGTATATAGTATGGTATTAACTGACCCTGTATATAGTATGGTATTAACTGACCCTGTATATAGAATGGTATTAACTGACCCTGTATATAGTATGGTACTAACTGACCCTGTATATAGTATGGTATTAACTGACCCTGTATATAGTATGGTACTAACTGACCCTGTATATAGTATGGTATTAACTGACCCTGTATACAGTATTAACTGACCCTGTATATAGTATGGTATTAACTGAACCTGTATATAGTATGGTATTAACTGACCCTGTATATAGTATGGTATTAACTGACCCTGTATATAGTATGGTACTAACTGACCCTGTATATAGTATGGTACTAACTGACCCTTTATACAGTATGGTATTAACTGACCTTGTATATAGTATGGTATTAACTGACCCTGTTTATGGTATGGTACTAACTGACCCTGTATATAGTATGGTATTAACTGACCCTGTATATAGTATGGTATTAACTGACCCTGTATATAGTATGGTATTAACTGACCCTGTATATAGTATGGTACTAACTGACCCTGTATACAGTATGGTATTAACTGACCCTGTATATAGTATGGTACTAACTGACCCTGTATATAGTATGGTATTAACTGACCTGTATATAGTATGGTATTAACTGACCCTGTATATAGTATGGTATTAACTGACCCTGTATATAGTATGGTATTACCTGACCCTGTATATAGTATGGTATTAACTGACCCTGTATATAGTATGGTATTAACTGACCCTGTATATAGAATGGTATTTATTACTGACCCTGTATATAGTATGGTACTAACTGACCCTGTATATAGTATGGTATTAACTGACCCTGTATACAGTATGGTATTAACTGACCCTGTATATAGTATGGTATTAACTGACCCTGTATATGGAATGGTACTAACTGACCCTGTATATAGTATGGTATTAACTGACCCTGTATATAGTATGGTATTAACTGACCCTGTATATAGTATGGTACTAACTGACCCTGTATATAGTATGGTATAAACTGACCCTGTATATAGTATGTTATTAACTGACCCTGTATATAGTATGGTATTAACTGACCCTGTATATAGTATGGTACTAACTGACCCTGTATATAGTATGGTATTAACTGACACTGTATACAGTATGGTATTAACTGACCCTGTATATAGTATGGTATTAACTGACCCTGTATATAGTATGGTATTAACTGACCCTGTTTATGGTATGGTACTAACTTACCCAGTATACAGTATGGTATTAACTGACCTGTATATAGTATGGTATTAACTGACCCTGTATATAGTATGGTATTAACTGACCCTGTTTATGGTATGGTACTAACTTACCCAGTATGCAGTATGGTATTAACTGACCCTGTATATAGTATGGTATTAACTGACCCTGTATATAGTATGGTATTAACTGACCCTGTTTATGGTATGGTACTAACTGACCCTGTATATAGTATGGTGTTAACTGACCCTGTATATAGTATGGTATTAACTGACCCTGTATATAGTATGGTATTAACTGACCCTGTATATAGTATGGTACTAACTGACCCTGTATACAGTATGGTATTAACTGACCCTGTATATAGTATGGTACTAACTGACCCTGTATATAGTATGGTATTAACTGACCATGTATATAGTATGATATTAACTGACCCTGTATATAGTATGGTACTAACTGACCCTGTATATAGTATGGTATTAACTGACCCTGTATATAGTATGGTATTAACTGACCCTGTATATAGTATGGTATTAACTGACCCTGTATATAGTATGGTATTAACTGACCCTGTATATAGTGGGTATTAACTGACCCTGTATATAGTATGGTATTAACTGACCCTGTATATAGTATGGTATTAACTGACCCTGTATATAGTATGGTATTAACTGACCCTGTATATAGTATGGTATTAACTGACCCTGTATATAGTATGGTATTAACTGACCCTGTATATAGTATGGTATTAACTGACCCTGTATATAGTGTGGTATTAACTGACCCTGTATATAGTATGGTATTAACTGACCCTGTATATAGTATGGTACTAACTGACCCTGTATATAGTATGGTACTAACTGACCCTGTATATAGTATGGTATTAAATGACCCTGTATACAGTATGGTATTAACTGACCCTGTATATAGTATGGTATTAACTGACTGTGTATATAGTATGGTATTAACTGACCCTGTATATAGTATGGTATTAACTGACCCTGTATATAGTATGGTACTAACTGACCCTGTATACAGTATTAACTGACCCTGTATATAGTATGGTACTAACTGACCCTGTATATAGTATGGTACTAACTGACCCTGTATATAGTATGGTATTAACTGACCCTGTATATAGTATGGTACTAACTGACCCTGTATATAGTATGGTACTAACTGACCTTGTATATAGTATGGTATTAACTGACCCTGTATATAGTATGGTACTAACTGACCCTGTATATAGTATGGTACTAACTGACCCTGTATATAGTATGGTACTAACTGACCCTGTATATAGTATGGTACGAACTGACCTTGTATATAGTATGGTATTAACTGACCCTGTATATAGTATGGTACTAACTGACCCTGTATATAGTATGGTACTAACTGACCCTGTATATAGTATGGTACTAACTTACCCTGTATATAGTATGGTATTAACTGACCCTGTATATAGTATGGTACTAACTGACCTTGTATATAGTATGGTATTAACTGACCCTGTATACAGTATTAACTGACCCTGTATATAGTATGGTACTAACTGACCCTGTATATAGCATGGTATTAACTGACCCTGTATATAGTATGGTACTAACTGACCCTGTATATAGTATGGTATTAACTGACCCTGTATATAGTATGGTATTAACTGACCCTGTATATAGAATGGTATTAACTGACCCTGTATATAGTATGGTACTAACTGACCCTGTATATAGTATGGTATTAACTGACCCTGTATATAGTATGGTACTAACTGACCCTGTATATAGTATGGTATTAACTGACCCTGTATACAGTATTAACTGACCCTGTATATAGTATGGTATTAACTGACCCTGTATATAGTATGGTACTAACTGACCCTGTATATAGTATGGTATTAACTGACCCTGTATACAGTATGGTATTAACTGACCCTGTATATAGTATGGTATTAACTGACCCTGTATATAGTATGGTATTAACTGACCCTGTTTATGGTATGGTACTAACTTACCCAGTATACAGTATGGTATTAACTGACCCTGTATATAGTATGGTATTAACTGACCCTGTATATAGTATGGTATTAACTGACCCTGTTTATGGTATGGTACTAACTGACCCTGTATATAGTATGGTATTAACTGACCCTGTATATAGTATGGTATTAACTGACCCTGTATATAGTATGGTATTAACTGACCCTGTATATAGTATGGTACTAACTGACCCTGTATACAGTATGGTATTAACTGACCCTGTATATAGTATGGTACTAACTGACCCTGTATATAGTATGGTATTAACTGACCATGTATATAGTATGATATTAACTGACCCTGTATATAGTATGGTACTAACTGACCCTGTATATAGTATGGTATTAACTGACCCTGTATATAGTATGGTATTAACTGACCCTGTATATAGTATGGTATTAACTGACCCTGTATATAGTATGGTATTAACTGACCCTGTATATAGTGTGGTATTAACTGACCCTGTATATAGTATGGTATTAACTGACCCTGTATATAGTATGGTATTAACTGACCCTGTATATAGTATGGTATTAACTGACCCTGTATATAGTATGGTATTAACTGACCCTGTATATAGTGTGGTATTAACTGACCCTGTATATAGTATGGTATTAACTGACCCTGTATATAGTATGGTATTAACTGACCCTGTATATAGTATGGTATAACTGACCCTGTATATAGTATGGTATTAACTGACACTGTATATAGTATGGTATTAACTGACCCTGTATATAGTATGGTATTAACTGACTGTGTATATAGTATGGTATTAACTGACCCTGTATATAGTATGGTATTAACTGACCCTGTATATAGTATGGTACTAACTGACCCTGTATACAGTATTAACTGACCCTGTATATAGTATGGTACTAACTGACCCTGTATATAGTATGGTATTAACTGACCCTGTATATAGTATGGTACTAACTGACCCTGTATATAGTATGGTACTAACTGACCCTGTATATAGTATGGTACTAACTGACCCTGTATATAGTATGGTATTAACTGACCCTGTATATAGTATGGTATTAACTGACCCTGTATAGTATAGTATTAACTGACCCTGTATATATATGGTACTAACTGATCCTGTATACAGTATGGTACTAACTGACCCTGTATATTAGTATGGTATTAACTGGCCCTGTATATAGTATGGTACTAACTGACCCTGTATATAGAATGGTATTAACTGACCCTGTTTATGGTATGGTACTAACTGACCCTGTATATAGTATGGTATTAACTGACCCTGTATATAGTATGGTATTAACTGACCCTGTATATAGTATGGTACTAACTGACCCTGTATATAGTATGGTACTAACTGACCCTGTATATAGTATGGTATTAACTGACCCTGTATACAGTATTAACTGACCCTGTATATAGTATGGTATTAACTGACCCTGTATATAGTATGGTACTAACTGACCCTGTATATAGTATGGTACTAACTGACCCTGTATATAGTATGGTATTAACTGACCCTGTATATAGTATGGTATTAACTGACCCTGTATATAGTATGGTATTAACTGACCCTGTATATAGTATGGTACTAACTGACCCTGTATATAGTATGGTATTAACTGACCCTGTATATAGTATGGTACTAACTGACCCTGTATATAGTATGGTACTAACTGACCCTGTATATAGTATGGTATTAACTGACCCTGTATATAGTATGGTACTAACTGACCCTGTATATAGTATGGTATTAACTGACCCTGTATATAGTATGGTACTAACTGACCCTGTATATAGTATGGTATTAACTGACCCTGTATATAGTATGGTACTAACTGACCCTGTATATAGTATGGTATTAACTGACCCTGTATATTGTATGGTATTAACTGACCCTGTATATAGTATGGTACTAACTGACCCTGTATATAGTATGGTACTAACTGACCCTGTATATAGTATGGTATTAACTGACCCTGTATATAGTATGGCATTAACTGACCCTGTATATAGTATGGTATTAAATGACCCTGTATATAGTATGGTACTAACTGACCCTGTATATAGTGGTATTAACTGACCCTGTATATAGTATGGTACTAACTGACCCTGTATATAGTATGGTACTAACTGACCCTGTATATAGTATGGTATTAACTGACCCTGTATATAGTATGGCATTAACTGACCCTGTATATAGTATGGTATTAAATGACCCTGTATATAGTATGGTACTAACTGACCCTGTATATAGTATGGTATTAACTGACCCTGTATATAGTATGGTATTAACTGACCCTGTATATAGCATGGTATTAACTGACCCTGCATATAGTGGGGTATTAACTGACCCTGTATATAGTATGGCATTAACTGACCCTGTATATAGTATGGTATTAACTGACCCTGTATATAGTATGGTATTAACTGACCCTGTATATAGTATGGTATTAACTGACCCTGTATATAGTATGGTATTAACTGACCCTGTATATAGTATGGTACTAACTGACCCTGTATATAGTATGGTATTAACTGACCCTGTATATAGTGGGGTATTAACTGACCCTGTATATAGTATGGTACTAACTGACCCTGTATATAGTATGGTATTAACTGACCCTGTATATAGTATGGTATTAACTGACCCTGTATATAGTGGGGTATTAACTGACCCTGTATATAGTATGGTACTAACTGACCCTGTATATAGTATGGTATTAACTGACCCTGTATATAGTATGGTATTAACTGACCCTGTATATAGTATGGTATTAACTGACCCTGTATATAGTATGGTATTAACTGACCCTGTATATAGTATGGTACTAACTGACCCTGTATATAGTATGGTACTAACTGACCCTGTATATAGTATGGTATTAACTGACCCTGTATATAGTATGGTATTAACTGACCCTGTATATAGTATGGTATTAACTGACCCTGTATATAGTATGGTATTAACTGACCCTGTATATAGTATGGTATTAACTGACCCTGTATATAGTATGGTATTAACTGACCCTGTATATAGTATGGTACTAACTGACCCTGTATATAGTATGGTATTAACTGACCCTGTATATAGTGGGGTATTAACTGACCCTGTATATAGTATGGTACTAACTGACCCTGTATATAGTATGGTATTAACTGACCCTGTATATAGTATGGTATTAACTGACCCTGTATATAGTGGGGTATTAACTGACCCTGTATATAGTATGGTACTAACTGACCCTGTATATAGTATGGTATTAACTGACCCTGTATATAGTATGGTATTAACTGACCCTGTATATAGTATGGTATTAACTGACCCTGTATATAGTATGTATTAACTGACCCTGTATATAGTATGGTATTAACTGACCCTGTATATAGTATGGTACTAACTGACCCTGTATATAGTATGGTACTAACTGACCCTGTATATAGTATGGTATTAACTGACCCTGTATATAGTATGGTATTAACTGACCCTGTATATAGTATGGTACTAACTGACCCTGTATATAGTATGGTACTAACTGACCCTGTATATAGTATGGTATTAACTGACCCTGTATATAGTATGGTATTAACTGACCCTGTATATAGTATGGTATTAACTGACCCTGTATATAGTATGGTATTAACTGACCCTGTATATAGTATGGTATTAACTGACCCTGTATATAGTATGGTATAACTGACCCTGTATATAGTATGGTACTAACTGACCCTGTATATAGTATGGTATTAACTGACCCTGTATATAGTGGGGTATTAACTGACCCTGTATATAGTATGGTACTAACTGACCCTGTATATAGTATGGTATTAACTGACCCTGTATATAGTATGGTATTAACTGACCCTGTATATAGTGGGGTATTAACTGACCCTGTATATAGTATGGTACTAACTGACCCTGTATATAGTATGGTATTAACTGACCCTGTATATAGTATGGTATTAACTGACCCTGTATATAGTATGGTATTAACTGACCCTGTATATAGTATGGTATTAACTGACCCTGTATATAGTATGGTATTAACTGACCCTGTATATAGTATGGTACTAACTGACCCTGTATATAGTATGGTATTAACTGACCCTGTATATAGTATGGTATTAACTGACCCTGTATATAGTATGGTATTAACTGACCCTGTATATAGTATGGTATTAACTGACCCTGTATATAGTGGGGTATTAACTGACCCTGTATATAGTATGGTATTAACTGACCCTGTATATAGTATGGTATTAACTGACCCTGTATATAGTATGGTATTAACTGACCCTGTATATAGTATGGTATTAACTGACCCTGTATATAGTATGGTATTAACTGACCCTGTATATAGTATGGTATTAACTTACCCTGTATATAGTGTGGTATTAACTGACCCTGTATATAGTATGGTATTAACTGACCCTGTATATAGTATGGTACTAACTGACCCTGTATATAGTATGGTACTAACTGACCCTGTATATAGTATGGTATTAAATGACCCTGTATACAGTATGGTATTAACTGACCCTGTATATAGTATGGTATTAACTGACTGTGTATATAGTATGGTATTAACTGACCCTGTATATAGTATGGTATTAACTGACCCTGTATATAGTATGGTACTAACTGACCCTGTATACAGTATTAACTGACCCTGTATATAGTATGGTACTAACTGACCCTGTATATAGTATGGTACTAACTGACCCTGTATATAGTATGGTATTAACTGACCCTGTATATAGTATGGTACTAACTGACCCTGTATATAGTATGGTACTACTGACCTTGTATATAGTATGGTATTAACTGACCCTGTATATAGTATGGTACTAACTGACCCTGTATATAGTATGGTACTAACTGACCCTGTATATAGTATGGTACTAACTGACCCTGTATATAGTATGGTACGAACTGACCTTGTATATAGTATGGTATTAACTGACCCTGTATAATAGTATGGTACTAACTGACCCTGTATATAGTATGGTACTAACTGACCCTGTATATAGTATGGTACTAACTTACCCTGTATATAGTATGGTATTAACTGACCCTGTATATAGTATGGTACTAACTGACCTTGTATATAGTATGGTATTAACTGACCCTGTATACAGTATTAACTGACCCTGTATATAGTATGGTACTAACTGACCCTGTATATAGCATGGTATTAACTGACCCTGTATATAGTATGGTACTAACTGACCCTGTATATAGTATGGTATTAACTGACCCTATATATAGTATGGTATTAACTGACCCTGTATATAGAATGGTATTAACTGACCCTGTATATAGTATGGTACTAACTGACCCTGTATATAGTATGGTATTAACTGACCCTGTATATAGTATGGTACTAACTGACCCTGTATATAGTATGGTATTAACTGACCCTGTTTATGGTATGGTACTAACTGACCCTGTATATAGTATGGTATTAACTGACCCTGTATATAGTATGGTATTAACTGACCCTGTATATAGTATGGTATTAACTGACCCTGTATATAGTATGGTACTAACTGACCCTGTATACAGTATGGTATTAACTGACCCTGTATATAGTATGGTACTAACTGACCCTGTATATAGTATGGTATTAACTGACCATGTATATAGTATGATATTAACTGACCCTGTATATAGTATGGTACTAACTGACCCTGTATATAGTATGGTATAACTGACCCTGTATATAGTATGGTATTAACTGACCCTGTATATAGTATGGTATTAACTGACCCTGTATATAGTATGGTATTAACTGACCCTGTATATAGTGTGGTATTAACTGACCCTGTATATAGTATGGTATTAACTGACCCTGTATATAGTATGGATTAACTGACCCTGTATATAGTATGGTATTAACTGACCCTGTATATAGTATGGTATTAACTGACCCTGTATATAGTGTGTATTAACTGACCCTGTATATAGTATGGTATTAACTGACCCTGTATATAGTATGGTATTAACTGACCCTGTATATAGTATGGTACTAACTGACCCTGTATATAGTATGGGATTAACTGACACTGTATACAGTATGGTATTAACTGACCCTGTATATAGTATGGTATTAACTGACTGTGTATATAGTATGGTATTAACTGACCCTGTATATAGTATGGTATTAACTGACCCTGTATATAGTATGGTACTAACTGACCCTGTATACAGTATTAACTGACCCTGTATATAGTATGGTACTAACTGACCCTGTATATAGTATGGTATTAACTGACCCTGTATATAGTATGGTACTAACTGACCCTGTATATAGTATGGTACTAACTGACCCTGTATATAGTATGGTACTAACTGACCCTGTATATAGTATGGTATTAACTGACCCTGTATATAGTATGGTATTAACTGACCCTGTATATAGTATAGTATTAACTGACCCTGTATATAATATGGTACTAACTGATCCTGTATACAGTATGGTACTAACTGACACTGTATATAGTATGGTATTAAACTGGCCCTGTATATAGTATGGTACTAACTGACCCTGTATATAGAATGGTATTAACTGACCCTGTTTATGGTATGGTACTAACTGACCCTGTATATAGTATGGTATTAACTGACCCTGTATATAGTATGGTATTAACTGACCCTGTATATAGTATGGTACTAACTGACCCTGTATATAGTATGGTACTAACTGACCCTGTATATAGTATGGTATTAACTGACCCTGTATACAGTATTAACTGACCCTGTATATAGTATGGTATTAACTGACCCTGTATATAGTATGGTACTAACTGACCCTGTATATAGTATGGTACTAACTGACCCTGTATATAGTATGGTATTAACTGACCCTGTTTATAGTATGGTACTAACTGACCCTGTATATAGT
Source organism: Oncorhynchus kisutch (assembly GCF_002021735.2). Taxonomy (NCBI): domain Eukaryota; kingdom Metazoa; phylum Chordata; class Actinopteri; order Salmoniformes; family Salmonidae; genus Oncorhynchus; species Oncorhynchus kisutch. Next base: position 31,326 of record NW_022262131.1, on the reverse strand, counting down.
ATGGTATTAACTGACCCTGTATATAGTATGGTACTAACTGACCCTGTATATAGTATGGTATTAACTGACCCTGTATATAGTATGGTACTAACTGACCCTGTATATAGTATGGTACTAACTGACCCTGTATATAGTATGGTATTAACTGACCCTGTATATAGTATGGTACTAACTGACCCTGTATATAGTATGGTATTAACTGACCCTGTATATAGTATGGTACTAACTGACCCTGTATATAGGGGGTATTAACTGACCCTGTTGTGTTCTTATTTCTTATTGTTTTATCCGTGGGCTGTTGTTTTCCTTGTTATTTTTAGTGCTACATTTTTATTGATTACTACATTCTCGGGGTTAGAGCTGCAGGAAGGACATTTCGCTGTTCTTGTGAATGTGAAAATAAAACTGGAAACATACACACTCACACCACACACACACACATATACACACAGACACGCACGCACACACACACACACAGACACGCACGCACGTACACACACACACACACACACACACACACACACACACACACACACACACACACACACACACACACACACACACACACACACACACCACACACCTCACACACACACACACACACACACACACACACCACACACTCACACACACACACACACACACACACACACACACAACACACACACACACACACACACACCACACACACACACACACACACGCTACAAGCTTGGCACACCTGTATTTGGGGAGTTTCTCCCCATTTATTCTCCACAGATCCTCTCAAGCTCTGTCAGGTTGGATGGGACCATCCCTGCACAGCTTTTTACAGGTCTCTCCAGAGATGTTCGATCGGGTTCATTTATGGTTCTGGCTGGGCCACAGAAAGACATTCAGAGACTTGTCCTGAAGCCACTCCTGCGTTGTCTTGGCTGTGTGCTTAGGGTCGTTGTCCTGTTGGAAGGTGACCCTTCACCCCAGTCTGAGGTCCTGAGCACTCTGGAGCAGGTTTTCATCAAGGAACTCTCTGTACTTTGCTCCGTTCATCTTTGGCCTCGACCCTGACTAGTCTCCCAGTCCCTGCCGCTGAAAAACATCCCCACTGCATGATGTTACCACCACCATGCTTCACCGTAGGGATGGTGCCAGGTTTCCTCCAGACGTGACCTTGGCATTCAGCCCAAAGAGTTCAGTCTTGGTTTCATCAGACAAGTGAATCTTGTTTCTCAACGTCTGAAAGTCTTTAGGGGCCCTTTTGACAGACTCCAAGTGGGCTGTCATGTGCCTTTTACTGAGGAGTGGCTTCCGTCTGGCCACTCTACCATAAAGGCCTGATTGTTGCTGCAGAGATAGTTGTCTTTCTGGAAGGTTCTCCCATCTCCACAGAGGACCTCTGGAGCTCTGTCCGAGTGACCATCGGGTTCTTTGTCACCTCCCTGACCAAGGCCCTTCTCCCCCGATTCTTCAGTTTGGCCGGGCGGCCAGGTCTAGGAAGAGTCTTGGTGGTTCCAAAACTTCTTCCATTTAAGAATGATGGAGGCCACTGTGTTCTTGGGGATCTTCAATGCTGCAGAAATGTTTTGGTACCTTCCCCAGATCTGTTGCCTCGGCACAATCCTGCCTCTGAGCTCTACGGACAATTCCTTCAACCTCATGGCTTGGTTTTTGTTCTGACATTCACTGTAAACTGTGGGACCTTATAAAGACAGGTGTGTGCCTTTCCAAATCATGTCCAATCATTAGAATTTACCACAGGTGGACTCCAATCAAGTTGTAGAGACATCGCAAGGATGATCAATGGAAACAGGATGCACCTGAGCTCAATTTCGAGTCTCATAGCAACAGGTCTGAATACTTATCTAAGTACAAATTTTTTATACATTTGCAAAAATGTCATTATGGGGTAGTGTGGTTTAGATGGATCAGGACATCCATTTTAGAATAAGGCCGTACGTAACAACATATAACATGGGGTATTGTGATGTCATTATGGAGTATTGTGAGTCATTATGGAGTATTGTGATGTCATTATGGAGTATTGTGATGTCATTATGGGAGTATTGTGATGTCATCATGAGGTATTGTGTGTTAGATGTTTGTTAGAATAAGGCTGTAACGTAACAACATATAACATGGGGTATTGTGATGTCGTTATGGGAGTATTGTGATGTCATTATGGAGTATTGTGATGTCATCATGAGGTATTGTTTTTAGATGTTTGTTAGAATAAGGCCGTAACGTAACAACATATAACATGGGGTATTGTGATGTCATTATGGAGTATTGTGATGTCATCATGGAGTATTGTGATGTCATCATGAGGTATTGTGTGTTAGATGTTTGTTAGAATAAGGCCGTACGTAACAACATATAACATGGGGTATTGTGATGTCGTTATGGAGTATTGTGATGTCATCATGGAGTATTGTGATGTCATCATGAGGTATTGTGTGTTAGATGTTTGTTAGAATAAGCCGTAACGTAACAACATATGTAGAAAGTCCAAGGGGGGTCTGATCCATGAGAATGTAATACAGAACATTCCACAGGTGTGTCTGTGTGTCATACATACAAATAATAACACTATAGAAAAGATGTGTTGTGAAGTGTGTTTGTTTTCCAGCAGTTGGCGTGACTGAGGATATACAGCATGTTGTGTGTCTGTAAATACATTATTATACTTAGACTAACAGCAGCACCACCCTCAACACAACAGCAATGTCTCTCTCTCTCCTTCTTTCTATCCTCCCCTACTCTCTCTCTCTCCTTCTCCCCTACTCTGTCTCTCTGTGTCTCTCTCTCCTCTCCCCTACTCTGTCTCTCTGTTCGCTCTCCTCCTCCCTACTCTCTCGCCATCGTCTCTCTCCTGCTCTCTCTCCTCTCTCTCTCCTGTCTCTGTGCTGCTCTCTAGTCTCATACTCTATCTCCTCTCTCTCTCTTCACCTTCCTCTCTCTCTCTCTTCTCTCCTCCTCTCTCTCTCTAACTCTCTCTCGTCTCTCTCCTCCTAACTCTAACGCTCTCTCTTTCTCTTCAATCTGCATTCTCCCCACTCCCTCTTCTTCTCATCCAGTCTCTCCCTACTACTCTCCTCTCTCTCTCTCTCNTCTCTCTCTCCCCCCTCTTCTTCTCTATCTCATTCACCCCTACTACCTCTCTGTCTCTCTCTCTCCTCCTCTCTCTCTCTCTCTCTCTCTCTCTCTCTCTCTCTGTTTCTCTTCTCTCTCTCTCTCTCCCTACTCTTCTATCTCTCTCTTCTCTCCCCTACTCCCTCTCTCTCTCTCTACTCTCTCTCCTCTCTCTATCTCTCTCTCCCGTGCTCTCTCTCCCCCCCCCTCTTCTTCTCTACTCATTCTCCCATACTCCCCTCTCTGTCTTCATCTCCCTCCCTCTCTCTCTCTCCCCCCCATAACCTCACTCTCTCTCTCTCTCTCTCTCTCTCTCTCTCTCTCTCCTACTCACCTAGGACACTGAGACCTCGGTTTAGGACACTGAGACCTCCGTGTTAGGACACTGAGACCTCCGTTTAGGACACTGAGACCTCGGTTTAGGACACTGAGACCTCCGTTTCGGACACTGAGACCCTCGGTTTCGGACACTGAGACCTCCGTTTAGGACCACTGAGGACCTCCGTTTAGGACACTGAGACCTCCGTTTAGGACAAATCCATCACTGGGCATCAGACAACTGGATACTGTGTTTGACAGGGCTGAGTCAACTGTCTGTAACTGTGATCTGTACAGTGAGAAGTTACCAGGTCTGTCTGGTTTCCTAGCCCCCCCAATGTGACAGTTATCTCTGTCTGGTTTCCTAAATGACTCAAACTCCCAGGCATTCCCATCTGGGACTGTGAAGCCACTGTAACCCCTAGCAACACGGAATGAATGGGAGATAAAAGGAATGTAGTCCTGCTGACTCAAACTCCCAGGATTCCATCTGGGACTGTGAAGCCACTGTAACCCCTAGCAACACGGAATGAATGGGAGATCAATAAGGAATGTAGTCCTGCTGACTCAAACTCCCAGGATTCCATCTGGGACTGTGAAGCCACTGTGAAGCCACTGTAACCCTAGCAACACGGAAATGAATGGGAGGATTGGATAAAAGGAATGTAGTCCTGCTGACTCGCACAGAGACGAGATGACGGCCAAATCAATATATATATATTTTTTTTTTACGAGGAACGTGACTGAAAAGCCAACCTTTTTAGTTCAAATACTATTTTAAAACCTTTCAAAACACCTTTAGCGTTTTGCTCGAGCCTGGAGCCTAGAGTACCAGATGGGCTGGTTTTTTGGCATGTATTGATTTGGTCTATTAACCAGGCCATGCTCAATCGAGCACAGATTAGGTATTTAAAATCATAAAAATAAAAAATAAAGTATTTAACCCAGGTCTTGCTGAGGACAGGCTTGTGAATCCCAGAAACGGCAGGGCTATTCCCTACACAGTGCCCGATATGGTTCTTGGTCTAAAGTAGGTTACTATGTAGGGGACAGTGATTGAAGGAGACTGGTTAAGCACTGGTCAGTGCTGCTGGTTGGTGAGTGACATGTAAAAGGACATCTGTATGTGAAAGCCTAACCATCAATCCTCCGTCCTCCTTCTCTCTTTATGAGTCAAATGCAGACTAAGCTCTTACTGGGCAGCGTACACACTGAGTGAGGGATTAAAGAGTTAGCCCTACTTTCCATAGATATGTTGTTGGCTCTGCATTTTGAAAATTCAACCCCTCTCCTTTGCACTCCCCTCCCCTTCCCTTCCCCTTCCCATCCTCTCCCTCCCCTCTCCTCTTCCCTCTCCTCTCATTCCCCTCTTGTCTTCCTACCCTCCCCTCCCTCTTGTCCTCTGTCCTCTCCTCTCTCCTCTCCTCTCCTCTCCTCTCCTCTCCTCTCCTCTCCCTCTCCTCTCCTCTCCTCTCCTCTCCTCTCCTCTCCTCTCCTCTCCTCTCCTCTCCTCTCCTCTCCTCTCCTCTCCTCTCCTCTCCTCTCCTCTCCTCTCCTCTCCTCTCCTCTCCTCTCCTCTCCTCTCCTCTCCCATCCCCTCTCATTTCCTCTCCTCTCCTCATGTGTGGTACAGGCAGAGTTGAGCTCTGCATGGGTCCAAGCATTGCTGAAAACAGCCAGACTTCATATCAACCCCAGGAAAGCTCCAGACATCCTTCCAGTGTACTATGGTAAAAGGCTAGGGAGTTTTGTCCAGCACTTACAAGGCAAGCTAAAAGAGGTTTGGCAAAGCATCAGAATGTATCTTACCGTACGGTAAATGGCTCACAGCAACACTCAAAAAGATCCCGGAGGTTCAAGGCCAGCCAGGACATCACGGAGGAGTCAACCATGATGTACAAAATAGTGTGAGATGACGTCAGAGGATGTCTGTCCATACTCCTGTTAGTAGACTAGATGATGTCAGAGGATGTCAGATGATGTCAGTCCGTACTCCTGTTAGTAAACTAGATGATGTCAGATGATGTCTGTCCATACTCCTGTTAGTAGACAAGATGATGTCAGAGGATGTCAGATGTCTGTCCATACTCCTGTTAGTAGACTAGATGATGTCAGAGGATGTCAGATGATGTCAGTCCATACTCCTGTTAGTAGACTAGATGATGTCAGATTATGTCAGTCCATACTCCTGTTAGTAAACTAGATTATGTCAGAGGATGTCAGAGGATGTCTGACCATAATCCTGTTAGTAGACTAGATAATGTCAGAGGATGTCTGTCCATACTCCTGTTAGTAGACTAAATCATGTCAGAGGATGTCAGATGATGTCAGTCCATACTCCTATTAGTAGACTAGATGATGTCAGATTATGTCAGTCCATACTCCTGCTAGTAGACAAGATGATGTCAGAGGATGTCAGAATGTCAGTCCATACTCCTGTTAGTAGACTAGATGATGTCAGATGATGTCTGTCCATACGCCTGTTAGTAGACTAGATGATGTCAGAGAATGTCAGATGATGTCAGTCCATACTCCTGTTAGTAGACCAGATGATGTCAGAGAATGTCAGAAGATGTCAGTCCATACTCCTGTTAGTAAACTAGATGATGTCAGAGGATGTCAGAGGATGTCAGTCCATACTCCTGTTAGTAGACTAGATGATGTCAGAGGATGTCAGATGATGTCAGTCCATACTCCTGTTAGTAGACTAGATGATGTCAGAGGATGTCAGATGATGTCAGTCCATACTCCTGTTAGTAAACTAGATGATGTCAGAGGATGTCAGAGGATGTCTGTCCATAATCCTGTTAGTAGACTAGATGATGTCAGAGGATGTCTGCCCATACTCCTGTTAGTGGACTAGATGATGTTAGATGATGTCAGAGGATGTCTGCCCATACTCCTGTTAGTAGACTAGATGATGTCAGAGGATGTCTGTCCATACTCCTGTTAGTAGACTAGATGATGTCAGATGATGTCAGATGATGTATGTCCATACTGCTGTTAGTAGACTAGATGATGTCAGAGGATGTCAGATGATGTCAGTCCATACTCCTGTTAGTAGACTAGATGATGTCAGATTATGTCAGTCCATACTCCTGTTAGTAAACTAGATGATGTCAGAGGATGTCAGAGGATGTCTGACCATAATCCTGTTAGTAGACTAGATGATGTCAGAGGGTGTCTGCCCATACTCCTGTTAGTAGACTAGATGATGTCAGAGGATGTCTGCCCATACTCCTGTTAGTGGACTAGATGATGTTAGATGATGTCAGAGGATGTCTGCCCATACTCCTGTTAGTAGACTAGATGATGTCAGAGGATGTCTGTCCATACTCCTGTTAGTAGACTAAATCATGTCAGAGGATGTCAGATGATGTCAGTCCATACTCCTATTAGTAGACTAGATGATGTCAGATTATGTCAGTCCATACTCCTGTTAGTAGACAAGATGATGTCAGAGGATGTCAGAATGTCAGTCCATACTCCTGTTAGTAGACTAGATGATGTCAGATGATGTCTGTCCATACTCCTGTTAGTAGACTAGATGATGTCAGAGGATGTCAGATGATGTCAGTCCATACTCCTGTTAGTAGACCAGATGATGTCAGAGGATGTCAGATGATGTCAGTCCATACTCCTGTTAGTAAACTAGATGATGTGAGAGGATGTCAGAGGATGTCAGTCCATACTCCTGTTAGTAGACTAGATGATGTCAGAGGATGTCAGATGATGTCAGTCCATACTCCTGTTAGTAGACTAGATGATGTCAGAGGATGTCAGATGATGTCAGTCCATACTCCTGTTAGTAAACTAGATGATGTCAGAGGATGTCAGAGGATGTCTGTCCATAATCCTGTTAGTAGACTAGATGATGGCAGAGGATGTCTGCCCATACTCCTGTTAGTGGACTAGATGATGTCAGAGGATGTCTGCCCATACTCCTGTTAGTAGACTAGATGATGTCAGAGGATGTCTGTCCATACTCCTGTTAGTAGACTAGATCATGTCAGAGGATGTCAGATGATGTCAGTCCATACTCCTATTAGTAGACTAGATGGTGTCAGATTATGTCAGTCTATACTCCTGTTAGTAGACAAGATGATGTCAGAGGATGTCAGAATGTCAGTCCATACTCCTGTTAGTAGACTAGATGATGTCAGAGGATGTCTGTCCATACTCCTGTTAGTAGACTAGGTCATGTCAGAGAATGTCAGATGATGTCAGTCCATACTCCTGTTAGTAAACTAGATGATGTCAGAGGATGTCAGAGGATGTCTGTCCATAATCCTGTTAGTAGACTAGATGATGTCAGAGGATGTCTGCCCATACTCCTGTTAGTGGACTAGATGATGTTAGATGATGTCAGAGGATGTCTGCCCATACTCCTGTTAGTAGACTAGATGATGTCAGAGGATGTCTGTCCATACTCCTGTTAGTAGACTAGATGATGTCAGATGATGTCAGATGATGTATGTCCATACTGCTGTTAGTAGACTAGATGATGTCAGAGGATGTCAGATGATGTCAGTCCATACTCCTGTTAGTAGACTAGATGATGTCAGATTATGTCAGTCCATACTCCTGTTAGTAAACTAGATGATGTCAGAGAATGTCAGAGGATGTCTGACCATAATCCTGTTAGTAGACTAGATGATGTCAGAGGGTGTCTGCCCATACTCCTGTTAGTAGACTAGATGATGTCAGAGGATGTCTGCCCATACTCCTGTTAGTGGACTAGATGATGTTAGATGATGTCAGAGGATGTCTGCCCATACTCCTGTTAGTAGACTAGATGATGTCAGAGGATGTCTGTCCATACTCCTGTTAGTAGACTAAATCATGTCAGAGGATGTCAGATGATGTCAGTCCATACTCCTATTAGTAGACTAGATGATGTCAGATTATGTCAGTCCATACTCCTGTTAGTAGACAAGATGATGTCAGAGGATGTCATAATGTCAGTCCATACTCCTGTTAGTAGACTAGATGATGTCAGATGATGTCTGTCCATACTCCTGTTAGTAGACTAGATGATGTCAGAGGATGTCAGATGATGTCAGTCCATACTCCTGTTAGTAGACCAGATGATGTCAGAGGATGTCAGATGATGTCAGTCCATACTCCTGTTAGTAAACTAGATGATGTGAGAGGATGTCAGAGGATGTCAGTCCATACTCCTGTTAGTAGACTAGATGATGTCAGAGGATGTCAGATGATGTCAGTCCATACTCCTGTTAGTAGACTAGATGATGTCAGAGGATGTCAGATGATGTCAGTCCATACTCCTGTTAGTAAACTAGATGATGTCAGAGGATGTCAGAGGATGTCTGTCCATAATCCTGTTAGTAGACTAGATGATGGCAGAGGATGTCTGCCCATACTCCTGTTAGTGGACTAGATGATGTCAGAGGATGTCTGCCCATACTCCTGTTAGTAGACTAGATGATGTCAGAGGATGTCTGTCCATACTCCTGTTAGTAGACTAGATCATGTCAGAGGATGTCAGATGATGTCAGTCCATACTCCTATTAGTAGACTAGATGGTGTCAGATTATGTCAGTCTATACTCCTGTTAGTAGACAAGATGATGTCAGAGGATGTCAGAATGTCAGTCCATACTCCTGTTAGTAGACTAGATGATGTCAGAGGATGTCTGTCCATACTCCTGTTAGTAGACTAGGTCATGTCAGAGAATGTCAGATGATGTCAGTCCATACTCCTATTAGTAGACTAGACGATGTCAGATTATGTCAGTCCATACTCCTGTTAGTAGACTAGATGATGTCAGAGGATGTCAGATGATGTCAGTCCATACTCCTGTTAGTAAACTAGATGATGTCAGAGGATGTCAGTCCATACTCCTGTTAGTAGACTAAATGATGTCAGAGGAAGTCAGATGATGTCAGTCCATACTCCTGTTAGTAAACTAGATGATGTCAGAGGATGTCAGATGATATCAGTCCCTACTCCTGTTAGTAGACTAGATGATGTCAAAGGATGTCAGATGATGTCAGTCCATACTCCTGTTAGTAGACTAGATGATGTCAGAGGATGTCAGATGATGTCAGTCCATACTCCTGTTAGTAAACTAGATGATGTCAGAGGATGTTAGAGGATGTCTGTCCATAATCCTGTTAGTAAACTAGATGATGTCGGAGGATGTCTGTCCATACTCCTGTTAATAGACTAGATGATGTCAGAGGATGTCAGATGATGTCAGTCCATACTCCTGTTAGTAGACTAGATGTTGTCAGAGGAAGTCAGATGATGTCAGTCCATACTCCTGTTAGTAAACTAGATGATGTCAGAGGATGTCAGAGGATGTCTGTCCATAATCCTGTTAGTAAACTAGATGATGTCAGAGGATGTCTGTCCATACTCCTGTTAGTAGACTAGATGATGTCAGAGGATGTCTGTCCATACTCCTGTTAGTAGACAAGATGATGTCAGAGGATGTCAGATTATGTCAGTCCATACTCCTGTTAGTAGACAAGATGATGTCAGAGGGTGTCAGAATGTCAGTCCATACTGCTGTTAGTAGACTAGATGATGTCAGATGATGTCAGTCCATACTCCTGTTAGTAGACTAGATGATGTCAGAGGATGTCAGATGATGTCAGTCCATACTCCTGTTAGTAAACTAGATGATGTCAGAGGATGTCAGTCCATACTCCTGTTAGTAAACTAGATGATGTCAGAGGATGTCAGAGGATGTCAGTCCATACTCCTGTTAGTAGACTAGATGATGTTAGATGATGTCTGTCCATACTCCTGTAGTTAGACTAGATGATGTTAGATGATGTCTGTCCATACTCCTGTTAGTAGACTAGATGATGTCAGAGGATGTCTGCCCATACTCCTGTTAGTAGACTAGATGATGTCAGATGATGTCAGAGGATGTCTGCCCGTACTCCTGTTAGTAGACTAGATGATGTCAGAGGATGTCTGCCCGTACTCCTGTTAGTAGACTAGATGATGTCAGATGATGCCAGATGGGTGCCTGTTCATCTATGGATATCTTATTACCAACAGAGAAACCTGAGTGATCTTCTATAGTGAAACCACCAGAGTGTTTAATGTTTCTAGCGCTAAAGCTCAGCTGGACACAGTCGCTGTATTTCTTACACCAAATATAACATGTATCGTTAAAACAGAATTAAAAACACTGAAAGGTCTCGTCTCGTTTGAACCATTTATTATGAAATTCCTAAAGATAGATGTAAACAGTGGTGTTTTCATCAAACAGGGTTAAAGAGTACTGTAGACACCTTGGGACTGATTTCAGATCAGAATCATTATGACATTACATACAACAAGCAAAAAAGAACAACAACAAAAAAAACGAGGAAAACAACAAAGCAACAACAAAAACAGGTCCATTTATTTTGTTTTTGCATAAAACAACACATTAAAGATTACCAGGAGTTCAATTGACATAAAAACAGATCTTATTTACAGTATAAATGACATTGATGTAGTTATACAGTGGGGTTGCAGTGCTGGGAGATGTGGGCCCAGGGAAAGAGCAGTCAACAAGAGTCATATATCATAGCAGTGGGGCTGGGACTGACTGGGACTGGCTGGGACTGGCTGGGACTGACCGGGACTGGCTGGGACTGACTGGGACTGACTGGGACTGGCTGGGACTGGCTGGGACTGGCTGGGACTGGCTGGGACTGACTGGGACTGGCTGGGACTGGCTGGGACTGACTGGGACTGGCTGGGACTGACTGGGACTGGCTGGGACTGACCGGGACTGGCTGGGACTGACCGGGACTGGCTGGGACTGACTGGGACTGACTGGGACTGGCTGGGACTGGCTGGGACTGACTGGGACTGACCGGGACTGGCTGGGACTGACTGGGACTGGCTGGGACTGACTGGGACTGACCGGGACTGACTGGGACTGACTGGGACTGGCGGGACTGACCGGGACTGACTGGGACTGACTGGGACTGGCTGGGACTGGCTGGGACTGGCTGGGACTGACTGGGACTGATCGGGACTGACTGGGACTGGCTGGGACTGACCGGGACTGACTGGGACTGACCGGGACTGACTGGGACTGGCTGGGACTGACTGGGACTGGCTGGGACTGACTGGGACTGACCGGGACTGACTGGGACTGGCTGGGACTGACCGGGACTGACTGGGACTGACCGGGACTGACTGGGACTGACTGGGACTGACCGGGACTGACTGGGACTGACTGGGACTGACCGGGACTGACCGGGACTGGCTGGGACTGACCGGGACTGGCTGGGACTGACCGGGACTGACTGGGACTGACCGGGACTGACTGGGACTGACTGGGACTGACTGGGACTGACCGCGGCAGGCCGTGGCTGGCCTGGATTGGCTGGGACTGACTGGGACTGACCGGGACTGACTGGGACTGACTGGGACTGACTGGGACTGACCGCGGCAGGCCGTGGCTGGCCTGGATTGGCTGGGACTGACTGGGACTGGCCGGTACTGGCCGGGACTGACCGGGACTGACTGGGACTGGCCCGGGGCTGGCCTGGATTGACTGGGACTGGCTGGGAGTGGCTGATACTGGCTGGGGCTGGCCTGGATTGACTGGGACTGGCTGGGAGTGGCTGATACTGGCTGGGGCTGGCCAGGATTGGCTGGGACTGGCTGGGAGTGGCTGGGACTGGCCTGTGCAGGCTTCCCAAATGGTACCCTTTTCCCTACTAGTGCACTAGTTTGGACCAGAGCACATTTCCTACATACTGCCCTATAGGTCCCGTTCAAAAGTAGTGCGCTATATGTAGAATAGGGTACCAAAGTAGTGCACTATATATAGAATAGGGTACCAAAGTAGTGCACTATATATAGAATAGGGTGTCAAAGTTGTGCACTATATATAGAATAGGGTACCAAAGTAGTGCACTATATATAGAATAGGGTGTCAAAGTAGTGCACTATATGTAGAATAGGGTACCAAAGTAGTGCACTATATATAGAATAGGGTACCAAAGTAGTGCACTATATATAGATTAGGATGTGTTGATGTATATATCTATATATATAGAATAGGATGTCAATTATGACGGAACGATTCTGTCTTTTGACATGATGACCCCTGACCTCGTGCACGGGGGGGGGGACAAATCCAATCCCCATCTGGGGGGGCTCGTCTCGTCAAAAGAGACAGTGCTGCCTGGTCCCCCCCCTGAAGCCCACCCCTCTAACAACTGATTAATACAAGGTGAAAGGGGGCGGGGCTCTGTTTTGATAGACTGAAACCCCATCAGTAGATGTGACAACACATTGCTGATCAAAATCTGTTCAACATTTCACATCAATGAACTGAACCCAATTAGAACACTCATACGAGATGAGAAGGGGAGAGAGATGCACCCTATTGCCTACATAGTGCACTATACCACAGCCTTATGATGCCCTGGTTAAAATAGAGCAAGACACAAGAAATAGGGTGCAATTTGGAACGCCTAAGGGGAGTGGGGGAGAGGAGGGAAGGAAGAGGAGCGGGGGAGAGGAGGGAAGGAAGAGGAGCGGGGGAGAGGAGGGAAGGAAGAGGAGCGGGGGAGAGGAGGGAAGGAAGAGGAGCGGGGGAGAGGAGGGAAGGAAGAGGAGCGGGGGAGAGGAGGGAAGGATGGTTTGAGGTGAGACAAGGAATGGAGGAGGAGGAGTGGAGGTGAGGAGGGAAGGATGGTTTGAGGTGAGACGAGGAATGGAGGAGGAGGAGTGGAGGAGAGGAGGGAAGGATGGTTTGAGGTGAGACGAGGAAGAGGAGGAATGGAGGAGGGGTGAGGGTGCGGAGGGAAGGATGGTTTGAGGTGAGATGAGGAAGAGGAGGAATGGAGGAGGGGTGAGGGTGCGGAGGGAAGGTTGGTTTGAGGTGAGATGAGGAAGAGGAGGAATGGAGGAGGAGGAGTGGAGGAGAGGAGGGAAGGATGGTTTGAGGTGAGACGAGGAAGAGGAGGAATGGAGGAGGGGAGAGGGTGCGGAGGGAAGGATGGTTTGAGGTGAGACGAGGAAGAGGAGGGAATGGAGGAGGGGTGAGGGTGTGGAGGGAAGGATGGTTTGAGGTGAGATGAGGAAGAGGAGGGATGGAGGAGGAGGAGTGGAGCAGAGGAGGGAAGGATGGTTTGAAGTGAGGCGAGGAAGAGAGGGAATGGAAGGGGGAGTGGGGTGCATAGATTCATCATCATCATCATCATCATCATTCATCATCATAATCAACCTGTAATCTTATAGACCTAATGATGTGTAAATAACAAACCAGTCTAGAAACATGTTCTTCCAGCCTCTTACTCCGCTCTCCTCATCTCACAGAAAGAAAGGCCCATTTGACCTGACAGCATTCTGATCAATACGGTTCAGGGTGGCGGCTAAAGGACACGGATGTTTTTAAGGCTACTGGTAGACGTTGTGTTTCAATAATCATGCAGTGTTTCAAAGGTATTCATGGAACAGTATTGGCTGGGAACGAGTTAGTTGACAACCATTGGACATTGCCCATCCAACGCTGTGGTGAATGTTAGTAAAATCATAAAGGTGAACATGAATGAATGAATGACAGACAACCTGTGATTTTGGTTTGTATTGGTGTTCCACGTTCTCAAAGCAGGACAGACTTCCACACTAAGACAGGACAGACTTCCACACTAAATCAGGACAGACTTCCACACTAAGACAGGACAGACCTCCACACTAAGACAGGACAGACTTCCACACTAAGGACAGGACAGACTTCCACACTAAGACAGGACAGACTTCCACACTAAGACAGGACAGACCTCCACACTAAGACAGGACAGACTTCCACACTAAGACAGGACAGACTTCCACACTAAATCAGGGCAGACTTCCACACTAAGACAGGACAGACTTCCACACTAAATCAGGACAGACTTCCACACTAAATCAGGACAGACTTCAACACTAAATCAGGACAGACTTCCACACTAAATCAGAACAGACCTCCACACTAAATCAGGACAGACTTCCACACTAAATCAGGACAGACTTCAACACTAAATCAGGACAGACTTCCACACTAAATCAGGACAGACTTCAACACTAAATCAGGACAGACTTCCACACTAAATCAGAACAGACCTCCACACTAAATCAGGACAGACTTCCACACTAAATCAGGACAGACTTCAACACTAAATCAGGACAGACTTCCACACTAAAGCAGGACAGACTTCCACACTAAGACAGGACAGACATCCACACTAAGACAGGACAGACTTCCACACTAAGACAGGGCAGACTTCCACACTAAATCAGGGCAGACTTCCACACTAAATCAGAACAGACCTCCACACTAAGACAGGACAGACTTCCATACTAAATCAGGACAGACTTCCACACTAAATCAGGACAGACTTCCACACTAAATCAGGACAGACTTCCACACTAAATCAGGACAGACTTCCACACTAAATCAGAACAGACCTCCACACTAAATCAGGACAGACTTCCACACTAAATCAGGACAGACTTCCACACTAAATCAGGACAGACTTCCACACTAAGACAGGACAGACTTCCACACTAAATCAGGGCAGACTTCCACACTAAATCAGGACAGACTTCAACACTAAATCAGGACAGACTTCCACACTAAAGCAGGACAGACTTCCACACTAAATCAGGACAGACTTCCACACTAAATCAGGGCAGACTTCCATACTAAATCAGGACAGACTTCCACACTAAGACAGGACAGACTTCCATACTAAATCAGGGCAGACTTCCACAATAAATCAGAACAGACCTCCACACTAAGACAGGACAGACTTCCATACTAAATCAGGACAGACTTCCACACTAAATCAGGACAGACTTCCACACTAAATCAGGACAGACTTCAACACTAAATCAGGACAGACTTCCACACTAAAGCAGGACAGACTTCCACACTAAGACAGGACAGACTTCCACACTAAGACAGGACAGACTTCCACACTAAGACAGGACAGACTTCCACACTAAATCAGGGCAGACTTCCACACTAAATCAGAACAGACCTCCACACTAAGACAGGACAGACTTCCATACTAAATCAGGACAGACTTCCACACTAAATCAGGACAGACTTCCACACTAAATCAGGACAGACTTCCACACTAAATCAGGACAGACTTCCACACTAAATCAGAACAGACCTCCACACTAAATCAGGACAGACTTCAACACTAAATCAGGACAGACTTCCACACTAAATCAGGACAGACTTCCACACTAAATCAGGGCAGACTTCCACACTAAATCAGGGCAGACTTCCACACTAAATCAGGACAGACTTCCACACTAAATCAGGACAGACTTCCACACTAAATCAGGGCAGACTTCCACACTAAATCAAGGCAGACTTCCACACTAAGACAGGACAGACTTCCACACTAAATCAGGACAGACTTCCACACTAAGACAGGACAGACTTCCACACTAAATCAGGGCAGACTTCCACACTAAATCAGGACAGACTTCAACACTAAATCAGGACAGACTTCAACACTAAATCAGGACAGACTTCCACACTAAATCAGGACAGACTTCCACACTAAATCAGGACAGATTTCCACACTAAAACAGGACAGACTTCCACACTAAGACAGGACAGACTTCCACACTAAATTGGGACAGACTTCCACACTAAATTGGGGCAGATTTCCACACTAAATCAGAACAGGCCTCCGCACTAAATTGGGACAGACTTCCACACTAAATCAGGACAGACTTCCACACTAAGACAGGACAGACTTCCACACTAAATCAGGACAGACTTCCACACTAAAACAGGACAGACTTCCACACTAAGACAGGACAGACTTCCACACTAAATTGGGACAGACTTCCACACTAAATTGGGACAGATTTCCACACTAAATCAGAACAGGCCTCCGCACTAAATTGGGACAGACTTCCACACTAAATCAGGACAGACTTCCACACTAAGACAGGACAGACCTCCACACTAAATCAGGACAGACTTCCACACTAAGACAGGACAGACTTCCACACTAAATCAGGACAGACTTCCACACTAAGACAGGACAGACTTCCACACTAAGACAGGACAGACTTCCACACTAAATCAGGACAGACTTCAACACTAAATCAGGACAGACTTCCA
Organism: Oncorhynchus kisutch; assembly: GCF_002021735.2. Lineage (NCBI taxonomy): Eukaryota > Metazoa > Chordata > Actinopteri > Salmoniformes > Salmonidae > Oncorhynchus > Oncorhynchus kisutch. The sequence goes on along the minus strand of NW_022262131.1, from coordinate 14,777 downwards.
CACTAAGACAGGACAGACTTCCACACTAAGACAGGACAGACTTCCACACTAAAGCAGGACAGGAAAGGTGATATGTGGTGGATTTATCATACATCTCTCTGATCTGTAAAGCTGATCATTTTATCTCACCACACTTCTATGGCAATGTGTGGGTCCCAAATGGTGCCGTATTCCACAGTGCACTACCTTTACCCAGCCCTGGTCGAAAGAAGTGCACTAGCTTTAATCAGCCCTGGTCGAAAGAAGTGCACTAGCATTAATCAGCCCTGGTTGAAAGAAGTGCACTAGCTTTACCCAGCCCTGGTCGAAAGAAGTGCACTAGCTTTACCCAGCCCTGGTCGAAAGAAGTGCACTAGCTTTAATCAGCCCTGGTCGAAAGAAGTGCACTAGCTTTAATCAGCCCTGGTCGAAAGAAGTGCACTAGCTTTAATCAGCACTGGTTGAAAGAAGTGCACTAGCTTTACCCAGCCCTGGTTGAAAGAAGTGCACTATTTATGGACTAGGATGCCATTTGGGACGAACAACACTGGATGTTGGCGAGCGATAGACAGAGGCTGACAAAGATGTTGTGACCAAGATTCAGATAGATAATAAAATGAATTAGATAATTAAATGAATCACAAACATTGTAAATATCCTCCTGGTAACATTAACAGAGTTGTAACTATGATATTCTGTGATGGAGACAGTGGACAGCAGCTTAATTTAACACAGTTGTAACTGTGATATTCTGCAATGGAGACAGTGGACAGCAGCTTAATTTAACACAGTTGTAACTGTGATATTCTGTAATGGAGACAGTGGCCACCAATATCTTTAACACTTTAACAAGGATGGAACTAAAAGAATGAAAGACAAGGTGACAAGGAGCTTGACTGTTGATCCAGGGGATTAAGAGGACGAGGAGGAGGGTATTTATGTTGGTGTTTCAGACCCTGGTTCCACCCTAAGGCCATAATATGCTCTGATTGTTAGACAGTATTCACATCCCAAACAATCCCACGATGCACCTCACTTCCTGTTCACCCACCTAGATATCGATGGGCCGCTTCCCGGACACAGAGATTCTCTACCGTCAATTTTTTTTTTGTTGTCCACGACTAGTTGTCCAGGAAACCAGCCCGAAAGGTCCTGAAGCTATAAAGCAGATGATTTGTCAGCATGTACAAGTCCCTAATAGTCTCCACCTGCTCCAGCGATACAGTACAACAGGCCTCTACGCTACAGCAGACAGCAGTCTCCATCTGCTCCAGTGATACAGTACAACAGGCCTCTACGCTACAGCAGACAGCAGTCTCCATCTGCTCCAGTGATACAGTACAACAGGCCTCTACGCTACAGCAGACAGCAGTCTCCATCTGCTCCAGTGATACAGTACAACAGGCCTCTACACTACAGCAGACAGCAGTCTCCATCTGCTCCAGCGATACAGTACAACAGGCCTCTACGCTACAGCAGACAGCAGTCTCCATCTGCTCCAGCGATACAGTACAACAGGTCTCTACGCTACAGCAGACAGCAGTCTCCATCTGCTCCAGTGATACAGTACAACAGGCCTCTACGCTACAGCAGACAGCAGTCTCCATCTGCTCCAGTGATACAGTACAACAGGCCTCTACACTACAGCAGACAGCAGTCTCCATCTGCTCCAGTGATACAGTACAACAGGCCTCTACGCTACAGCAGACAGCAGTCTCCATCTGCTCCAGTGATACAGTACAACAGGCCTCTACACTACAGCAGACAGCAGTCTCCATCTGCTCCAGTGATACAGTACAACAGGCCTCTACGCTACAGCAGACAGCAGTCTCCATCTGCTCCAGTGATACAGCAGTCATGACACAGCAGTTTACACTGAACAGGATATGCTTCAGAGACACAAGTGAAATGTTTTGGTTGTTTAAAACTAAGTTGTTAAACTATCTCCTCTTTACAGAAAGCTATCACTTCAGGACATCGTTCACATACAGCAGATTAACTCAGTCAGGCTGTCAGGCTGTCAGGCAGTCAGGCAGTCACCCAGTCAGGCAGTCACCCAGTCAGGCAGTCACCCAGTCAGGCTGTCAGGCAGTCAGGCAGTCACCCAGTCAGGCAGTCACCCAGTCAGGCTGTCAGGCAGTCAGGCAGTCAGGCTGTCAGGCAGTCAGGCAGTCACCCAGTCAGGCAGTCAGGCTGTCAGGCAGTCAGGCAGTCAGGCAGTCAGGCAGGCAGTCACCCAGGCAGTCAGGCAGTCAGGCAGGCAGTCACCAGGCAGTCAGGCAGTCAGGCAGTCACCCAGTCAGGCAGTCAGGCAGTCAGGCTGTCACCCAGTCAGGCAGTCACCCAGTCAGGCTGTCAGGCAGTCAGGCAGTCACCCAGTCAGGCAGTCACCCAGTCAGGCTGTCAGGCAGTCAGGCAGTCAGGCTGTCAGGCAGTCAGGCAGTCACCCAGTCAGGCAGTCAGGCTGTCAGGCAGTCAGGCAGTCAGGCAGTCAGGCAGGCAGTCACCCAGGCAGTCAGGCAGTCAGGCAGGCAGTCACCCAGGCAGTCAGGCAGTCAGGCAGTCACCCAGTCAGGCAGTCAGGCAGTCAGGCTGTCACCCAGTCAGGCAGTCAGGCAGTCAGGCAGTCAGGCAGTCAGGCAGTCAGGCAGTCAGGCAGTCACCCAGTCAGGCAGTCAGGCAGTCAGGCAGTCAGGCAGTCAGGCAGTCAGGCAGTCAGGCAGTCAGGCAGTCAGAAGTAATGTGGATGAAGAATGTAAAGATATAACAGGCTACCAGGGGTACGCTTTAGGGTTCGGCTTTGCCTTCTCCTCTCCTCTCCTCTCCTCTCCTCTCCTCTCCTCTCCTCTCCTCTCCTCTCCTCTCCTCTCCTCTCCTCTCCTCTCCTCTCCTCTCCTCTCCTCTCCTCTCCTCTCCTCTCTGCAGCGCTAGCTTATCTTCTCTCTCTGCTCTCTCTTCTCTCTGCTCTCTCTGCTCTCTCTGCTCTCTCTTCTCTCTCAGCAGCTCTCTCTTCTCTTCTCTCTCTCTCGCTCCTCTCCACATCAGCACAACTCAGAAGATATTGCAAAAAACTTTTCCCTCAGGTGAAACATTGTCATAGCCCATTAATCTTTTCAAACTTGGCCCCAGTCGGTTCACTCCGATCCTTAGGAGGGAAGGAGGCAGGGAGGCAGGGAGGCAGGGAGACAGGGAGACAGGGAGGCAGGGAGACAGGGAGACAGGGAGACAGGGAGACAGGGAGGGAGACAGGGAGGGAGGGAGGGAGGGAGACAGGGAGACAGGGAGGCAGGGAGCAGGGAGACAGGGAGGCAGGGAGACAGGGAGACAGGGAGGGAGACAGGGAGGGAGACAGGGAGGGAGACAGGGAGGGAGGGAGGGAGACAGGGAGGGAGGGAGGGAGGGATCTTTTTAATGTAGTCAAGGAAGGATGGCTCAGTAGCATCCCAAATAGCACCCTACTACCCTCTGTAGTGCACTACTTTAGAACATATTCTGTGGGTTTAATGTTGTTCACTATTTAATATTCTGTGGGTTTAATGTTGACTTACAGTGAATAGATACATAGCTACACGTTTAGCATGTATATGTTGTCCGTGTTGGGATTTGAACCCATGACCTTGGCATCACAAGACCACCAACCTCACAAGATATTGCTAGTCAGCTGTCTTGACTAACAGACAGTGATATGAGAACTGTTGGGTTCCTTTATCAATGAGATCAAAGGCCTGGATTCACACCGCGTCTCAGAGTAGGTGGTTCTGATTTGGGATCAAAGGCCTGGATTCACACCGCGTCTCAGAGTAGGGGTTCTGATTTGGGATCAAAGGCCTAGATTCACACAGCGTCTCGATTCACACAGCGTCTCAGAGTAGGGGTTCTGATTTGGGATCAAAGGCCTGGATTCACACAGCGTCTCAGAGTAGGGGTTCTGATTTGGGATTAAAGGCCTGGATTCACACCGCGTCTCAGAGTAGGGGTTCTGATTTGGGATCAAAGGCCTGGATTCACACAGCGTCTCAGAGTAGGGGTTCTGATTTGGGATTAAAGGCCTGGATTCACACAGCGTCTCAGAGTAGGTGGTTCTGATTTGGGATCAGGTCCCCCACCAGCCCAAACGAATATGATGTAAAAGGCAATGCGATCCGAAGCATCACTCTGTGAATACAAGCCAACGGCTGTAGAGTTTATTAAAAGGTGAATTAAAAGGTGTGCGACCAGTGCAGATGAGAACCCTGTGGAGTCAACGTCTGTGTGTGAGATCCAGATGTGCAGCTGAATCAATCAATGAAATGTTCCCTACACTACTTTATAGACTACTTTAGACTAGGGCCCTATAGAACCCTATTCCCTATATAGTGCACTACTTTAGACCAGAGCCCTATAGAACTCTATTCCCTATATAGTGCACTACTTAAGACCAGAGCCCTATAGAACCCTATTCCCTATATAGTGCACTACTTTAGACCAGGGCCCCCGCCACCCCTCCGTCCGTCCCCCCCCGCCCCCCCTCTGTCCCTCCCCCTCCGCCCCTCCATCCCTTCCCCTCCGCCCCTCTGTCCCTCCCCTAAGGTTGTCAGGCAGGGTGCTGTTCTAGGGCTGATTCCAAACAAGCCTTTCTATTGGCTGCTGTGATCACTAACTAGATAGTGTGTTATTGTCGATTCCACTGCACCATTTACAAAGGAGAGGAGGGTGTCTGATGGAACCCTTAGTCTCTATAATAGTGAACTAGTTTTAAATGCACAGGGGCCCATATGGCTGAGCAACACCCAGCCCTGAGCAACACCCTGAGCAACATCCTGAGACATCCTGGGAGATCCTGAGACATCTGAGACATCCTGAAACATCCTGAGACACCCTGAGACATCCTGAGACATCCTGAGACATCCTGGGACATCCTGAGACATCCTGAGACATCCGGAGACATCCTGGGACATCCTGGGACATCCTGAGACATCCTGAGACATCCTGAGACATTCTGAGAGATCACTCACGTTGCAGAGCCACTGTGTTCATCCATTAGCTGGGGATAGAGGCTATCTACTCTAGGTATTGTGGCTACAAACACACACAGAACACACACAGAACACACACAGAATACACACAGCACAGCACACAAGTCAGGACACAACGGACAACTGTCACTGCTTCTCTGCATCAATTATTAAAACATATTGATCACAATGAATCTGATAATGAATTGTGGGACGACTGTAGGAAGTGGTTAGAAATTACCCCACTGTCATACCTCACAGTGTGTGTGTGTGTGTGTGTGTGTGTGTGTGTGTGTGTGTGTGTGTGTGTGTGTGTGTGTGTGTGTGTGTGTGTGTGTGCGTGCGTGCGTGCGTGCGTGTGTGTGTGTGTGTGCGTGTGTGTGTGTGTGTGTGTGTGTGAGAGAGAGAGAGTGGCATACTTAATGTGTCCTACTAGTGAACCTGCTCTCAGCAGAAAAAATGACCCCAACACCCCTCCCCTCCCATGGCCTCCTCTACCCCCCCACCCCTACTCCCCCCCCCCCCCCCCACCATCCCTTGACCCCCTCCCTTCCCCATCTCCGTCCACCTCTCCCCACCACCCCTCCGCTCCCCTGGCCTCCTCCACCCTGCCTACTGCCCCCCACCCTCCTCCATCTCCACTACAGAGATTTAGAACACTGACAACACCAACAAACCAGACCTTAATGGTTATTTTGTCCGCCATCTTTCTTTTACAACCTCTGAGGCGTCAACCCAGAGATGTGATGCGTCAACAGGAGTCACACCGTCCCCCTCATCCCCCCTTGCCCTCCTCCACCCCCCCATCCCTCTATCCAGCCCCTGTACACGAGCTCTCTCTCTCTTCCCGGATAGCTCTTATCAGTGATTCGTCTTCGACTGTCATTATCAATCTGCCTGTGCATTTAGCAATGTCGTTAGGCATGAGTTTTTCACTGAGGATCAGAGAGGAGAAAGCCACAAACAGTCTGCTCTCTCTCGCTCTCTCTCTCTCTCTCTCTCTCTCTCTCTCTCTCTCCCTCTCCCAAAGCATTAGGCACGAGTATTTCACTGAGGATTGGAGAGAGCCACAAACACAGATTGCTCTCCATCTCTCTCTCTCTCCCTCTCCCAAAGCATTAGGCATGAGTATTTCATTAAAGAGAAGAGAGAGCCACAAACACAGTCTGCTCTCTCTCTCTCTCTCTCTCTCTCTCTCTCTCTCTCTCTCTCTCTCTCTCTCTCTCTCTCTCTCTCTCTCTCTCTCTCTCTCTCTCTCTCATCTCCCCCCTCTCCCCCATCTCCCAAAGCATTATTCACGAGTATTTCACTGAGGATCGGAGAGAGCCACAAACACAGACTGCTCTCCATCTCTCTCCTTCTCCTCCTCCCAATGCATTAGGGGTACTAGTGCAGGTTGGCTCAGTGCCAGGGAATGGCAAGCAGAGCAACAGTGCCCTCTTCAGGTGATGTACCTCCCCCATTCATCTATCACCCCACCCACCCCAATCCTCTGTCTATCCTTCCCTCTATCATCCAGCGACTCTCTCTCTCTCTCTCTCTCGCTCCTTCTCTCCACGTGGGCTCCTCCTCCTCCAGCTCTATGACATCAGCATGTTTGTATTGAGGGTTTTATTAGCAGGACAAATTAATAAGGTTTTGACAAAAACACAGCATGGATTAGGTTGGAATCTGAGTCCTCATTATTGAATAATCCTTTTTCAATTGGATGTGTATCAGGTTCCGTAAAGGGCACACACACACACACGCACGCACACACACACACACACACACGCACACACACACACACACACACACACGCACACACACACACGTACGCACGCACGCACGCACACACACACACGCACACACACACGCACACACACACACACGTACGCACGCACACGCACACACACACACACACACACACACACACACACACACGTACGCACGCACACGCACACACACACACACACACACACACACACGCGCACACACACACACGCACACACACACACACGTACGCACGCACACGCACACACACACACACACACACACGCACACACACACACGTACGCACGCACACGCACACACACACGTATGCACGCACATGCACAGACACACACACACACCCACACACACGCACACACACACGTTACGCACGCACACGCACACACACACGTATGCACGCACATGCACAGACACACACACACACACACACACAGTTATTCTGCTAGGATATGACAGTGATTCACCATAGAGAGAGAGGGGGAAGAATTACAGTCAGTTTCAGCTCAGATGAATGGATTGTTTCCTACACCGATATAATCAACAAATGAGTTTTAAAAACATTTCAGAAGCCCTATATTAAGGTTCTGACTTTGGACTTCAAGCAGGTCAACGGTGTCAACTGTGTGTTTTGCTGTAGTATCAATATATAAACATACAGATCTACTAATAACGTAAATACACAATCCTATAGAACATCATGAGGAGAAAGGAGGAGGAGTCAACGTATTGGGGGGGGAGGGGCCACGAGCTGGAAGCATCAGTAGAACTCAGTCGTTGTCTCTAGAAGACTCAGATGTATACAGAGTGGTTTCACTTCTTCTGTTGGTGTGTTGTGGTAGTAGATGGTTCTCCTACTGGTGTTGTGGTACTAGATGTCTCTCCTACTGGTGTTGTGGAACTAGATGGTTCTCCTACTGGTGTTGTAGTAGATGGTTCTCCTACTGGTGTTGTGGTACTAGATGGTTCTCCTACTGGTGTTGTAGTAGATGGTTCTCCTACTGGTGTTGTTGTAGTAGATGGTTCTCCTACTGGTGTTGTGGTACTAGATGGTTCTCCTACTGGTGTTGTGGTAGTAGATGGTTCTCCTACTGGTGTTGTGGTACTAGATGTCTCTCCTACTGGTGTTGTGGTACTAGATGGTTCTCCTACTGGTGTTGTGGTAGTAGATGGTTCTCCTACTGGTGTTGTGGTACTAGATGGTTCTCCTACTGGTGTTGTGGAACTAGATGGTTCTCCTACTGGTGTTGTGGTAGTAGATGTTTCTCCTACTGGTGTTGTGGTACTAGATGTCTCTCCTACTGGTGTTGTTGTAGTAGATGTCTCTCCTACTGGTGTTGTGGTACTAGATGGTTCTCCTACTGGTGTTGTTGTAGTAGATGTTTCTCCTACTGGTGTTGTAGTAGTAGATGTCTCTCCTACTGGTGTTGTGGTACTAGATGGTTCTCCTACTGGTGTTGTGGTAGTAGATGTTTCTCCTACTGGTGTTGTGGTACTAGATGGTTCTCCTACTGGTGTTGTGGTACTAGATGGTTCTCCTACTGGTGTTGTGGTAGTAGATGGTTCTCCTACTGGTGTTGTGGTAGTAGATGGTTCTCCTACTGGTGTTGTGGTACTAGAAGTTTCCGTAATATAATCAATGATAAAATGGTGAGCTGAGTAGACAGGCGAGAAAAAAATGTTTCTTTCACAAATGTTTTTTAAAGGCATCTTTGCAAACACATCAATTTCACCATCTAGTCCGCATCCCAAATGCCCCCCCCCCCTATTCCCTTTTATAGTGCACTACTTTTGACCAGAGCCCTTTGGACCCTATTCCCATATGAACCCTATTCCCCTATTCCCCCTGGTCAAACGGAGTGCACTACGAAGGGAATAAAGGGGGGCCGTTTGGAAGGCAGGACACCATTTAACTCATTCAACCTTCTGAGGCCCATTTAAAAGGTCATGTGTCTGTAGAATCTGACGAGGCTTTAGACGTGGTACATGTTTGATTGCAATATCTTTTTAAATAACTTTTTGTTTTAAATAAAAAGGGGAACATCATAACAGCAAAGAGACTGTAGGGAGGAGACGCAAAGGGAAAATAAATAGTATGCATGTTGTTTGTTTGGTTCAGTCCATAGTTAACCACATGGCATACATGAATTCATATATATGTGATTTTTTGGGGGGGGGTTTTAAAAGGTACAGTGGGACTTATAGTAGGGGGGTGATTCCTCCCCTTTCTCATTGGTGTTAAGACCAAGTCAGCTATAGTGTATAGTGTAGAAGGGAGCTCAGCACTGTTGGACCGGGCAGTTATACGCAGTACTTATAGACCAGTAAAAGTTATCTTTTACCTGTCTGGATGGGTGTACGGATCCCTTAGTCTTGAATCCTCCCTGGGAACTGCACTCCGAGGCACTGAAGTGGTCTGAACTAGTGGAGGATCTCTTGGAGAGAGTATCACAGCCCCCTACGAAGGTGTTGTCCAGAGGGAGCTCCTGAATCATGTGGTGTTTCTTCACGGAGACCGGCGTGTCCGCTTTGAGGTGGAACGCGGACTGCGGAGAAGCGGACTTGTAGTGCCGTGCCAGGTCTGGACTGGAGGGCTTGAAGGTGGTCGTAGGAGCAGCGTTCCAGTCAAAGTGTCCCGGCTCCTCCAGCTCGGCAGGCAGGCTGATGTTGCCGTTGATGGGCTCGTGAGCCGGGTCGTCCGGCTTGTTCTCCTCGATGGTGACAAAGTTCAGGAGGGAGCTTTTAGGCGACTTCCTTTTCTTGCGCTTCTTCTTCTTGTTCTGTTTGTTCTCCTGGTTGGGAGACATCCACTCAGCGCCCTGCTTCTTCCTCTGGGCCGCCTTGAACCGCGAGGTGTGACGACAGCGCACCAGGACTGTCACGAAGATCACCACAATCACCACCATCGCCCCGGCTACGATGGCGATCATGATGGTGAGATAATCTCCGCTCTGGTAAGTCTCACTGCTCTCCCCGATGTTCCTGTCCAGGGGCGTCTCCATGGTGCGGCGAATGAGGTCGTAGATAAACGTGGCGTTGCCGACCGTGTCGTTCACGTAGAGGAACACCAGCACCAGGGTGTGCAGGGACTTAGGGTAGCCCAGGTCGCTAATGTTCACGACCAGCCGATGGAGGCCGATGTCGGAGATAGCAGGCTTCTCCTCCAGGGTGATGTTTCCTGTCACAGGGTCGATCCGGACAGACCTTTGGTGTTGCCGCTAACGATGGTGTACTTGAGCTCTGCGTTCATCCCTGTGTCACCGTCCACAGCAAAGACCTCGGCCACCACCGATCCAGGGATGGACGAGAGGGGGACCAGTTTGAAGGAGGTGTTGGAAGGGGGGTAGATGACGATGGGGGTGTTGTCGTTTACGTCGATGACATTGATTGTCACCTTGGCGGCCGAGGAACACGGGGGCCGCCCGCTATCCACCGCCCGGACGTCGAAGGTGTAGGAGCTCTGCTGCTCCCGGTCAAAGGACACGTTGGACTTTATTACTCCAGAGTACGGGTCTAGGATAAAGTTCTCGTTGTCGCTGAGTATCGAAAGCGTGACGGCGGCATTTTCCCCCGGCGTCTGAGTCTGTGACGGTTATCACCCCCACCGTGCTGTACTTGGGCAGGTTCTCTGACACAAAGAACTGGAAGTGGTTGTGGGTGAACTTGGGGCTGTTGTCGTTTTCATCGAGCACTGTCACGATGACTGCCGCCTGGCTCTGGAGTGGAGGCGTCCCGTTGTCTCGGGCCGTTACCGTGAAGAGGAACCGATCCTGGTCCTCACGATCGAAAACCCGGGAGGCCGTGAGGACACCGGTTTTACGGTCCAGGTCAAAGAACGAGGCGTTAGGGCCCAGTTGGTAGACAATCTCCGCATTTTTCCCACTGTCCTCGTCGGTGGCGCTGAGAGTCGTGAGGAAGAGATCGCGTTTGTTGTTCTCCATGACGGCCAGCTCGATGACAGGATGGCTGAAGATCGGCGAGTTGTCATTTTCATCCTCCAGCCTCACCCTTACCAACGCTGTCTGGTTTAAGCTCGGCTTGCCAGAGTCGGAGGCTATGATTTTGAAGTTGTACTCTTTGGTCCCCTCAAAGTCGAGCAGCGCCGACGTCTCTAGTAAATACTGGTTGTCGTACACCGCTTTGAGGTGAAAGGGGACGTCCTTCTCGATGAAACAGATGACCTTGCCGTTGACGTCCGTGTCCTTGTCCGACACGGTGATCAAAGCTATCTTGGTGTTGATTGGGTCTTTCTCCGAGAGGAACACGGTGCCGTTTATTGGACTGATGATATATCTCAGATCGATGTTCGGCGGATTGTCGTTCACGTCCGTCACGTTTATAGTTACGGTAGCTCTGGCTGGGCTGGAGCTGCCGTCCGCTCGCTAACACGGATACTTGTGTATGGCGGTCTCCTCTCTATCGAGGGGTCGCTGTACGGTTATAAGACCCGTGGTACCGTTTAAAGCAAATAGTCTCTTGGTAGCTGGGGAGACCTGTGTCCCGAACATGTATTTGATTTCGGCATTCGCCCCGACGTCTGCGTCCGTAGCCTGTAGCTGGACTACGGACGTCCCTATAGGCGAGTTCTCCGGTATGTGGACCTCGATCTGGTTCTCCCTGAACACCGGCTTGTTATCATTAACGTCTGTGACGGTGACTTGGAGGATGGCGGTGCTGGATTTCTGTGGCATGCCGCCGTCCTCCACCTTGATCTTCATGACGTACGTATCCTTCTGTTCCCTGTCCAGGTTCTGCTGAACGATGAGCTGCGGCCACTTCTCCCCCTCGGGCGTCTCTACGATGTCCAACCCGAAGGCGCTTTGCCCGTTCACCAGCTGGTACTTGTGTACACTGTTGGGGCCGGTGTCGGGGTCGGTGGCGGAGGGGATGGCGAAACGACTGTTGATCAGCGTATTCTCCGGAATGGAGATGTTGATGACGGGAGACGGGAACATGGGAGCGTTATCGTTGGTGTCCTTGACTACGATCTTAATCTTTATCAATCTGAAGTAGTCGTTGGGTAAAATCACCACCTCGATCTCGAAGGAGCATTCGTTCTCCTCGAACGAGGGGCCGGGACAGAGCCTCTCCCTGTCGATGCGATTGGAGGTCGTAAATATCTCTCCCGTGCTGCTCTGCACTCTGAGCAGAGGGTTGTCGCCGGCTTTAGACACCAGCCTGTAGACCAGGTTAGCGCTAGCTCCGGTAGCAGCGTTTGTATGGGAGACGTTCAGGTCCTTTGGTATGTTTCCAATGAGAACGTTTTCCTGCAGTTCCTCTCTAATAGGATAGATCAGTTCCTGGGCTATAGAAGGGTCCATCCAGAAACAAGCAACGAGAGCAGCCAACAAGTAAAAGTCTGTTAGATCCATAGTAACAACGGTCCTGTGGTTCCAGTGTTTCAGACCTTGTGGATTTTAAACACTTCTTCTTCTTTCAATGCAATGTTGAATGTCAGAGTGATGGATTGGTGAAATCTTGCATCTGAAGAAGGGGCAGTTTCCACACACGGACAACCCTACGAATAGACAAAGAGTTTGCATTAGATTTATTTCAGTTAAAGCCCCAGATCAGGGGAGGTGCTCAACACTTTTAGGGTTGGTGCTTTCGAAAAGATGCGTAAAAATCAAACTGAAAAAAAAAATCCACCATAATATAACTTTAAAATATCCTTTATTTGATCATATTACCCTCTGACTACAGCAAAGGTGCTACGAAATAAAACAACCAAATCTAATCTCAAACACATGGCATCCGCAGTGTCCTTGATTAATACATTTAACATTAACCTAACTTCAATGTATCTAATTGTTGTAATCTACAATTTATACCCATCTCCTCTCTCCTCTTTGGTTCCTGGACACTTATTTCCGTTACAATCCCCCCCCAAAAAAGCCCTTAGGATAATATCATACTGCAGCAAGCGTTCAAGCAGCCATTCATGTCTGTGCCCTCTTCTCCCCAGAACCTGATACACATTATGCCCATAACGATTCCTCAACGCCTCTATAAGCACTTCGCCGTTGTAACTTCAGAGAGCTACAGGCAGCCGAGATCCATTACGCTTAAATTATTGTGATTAATAGGACGTAGGATGGAATCAAATACCCTGTGTTTGAATTTCAACGGGATGAATTTCACCATTATTTAACCGTTGTAAATAGGCAGCAACAATAAATATATATATTTTTTTATCTATTCCATAATAGTGCGCTCTGAATATTCTTACCGTTATCCAAAAGAAAATACCCTTTAGTGCGCGAGATAATTGGAATGCGTGTTCTTCTAATGCCCAAAATTGCGGCTGTGCATAGAAGCCTCCTCTCCTATTCGATACAAATCCTATTCAGAGTTGGAATATCCTGTTTTAAATCCGGTTGGTAAAGATATCGGTATTGATCGCAGCCGTTAGATTTCTTCAAGTCCAAGTCTGTGAAGCGCAATGCCTTTTGGTTCGACTGATATAACGGGCAGTTGACTGTGAGGGGGAGAGAAAACAGCACCGGCGAGGAGAGACACAATAATGAATTATATTTCTAAACGTTTCACAGTTCGTTTTTTGGCATTGAACTTTACATGAAAAGCGTTGATGCTCCCTTCAGTCGATCATATAATGTCGACTGCGGCTGATTCTCCTCTCCCACAAACAAAATCAGCTCATCAGTGGCGAGCGGCGGGTTCCTCGGACCATGAAGTCATTCTGCATCACCGGTAGCTCCAATATCAGTCGTATTTTTTTTTGCCGGTGGTAGCCTACGGTAAATAGTCCGCTTGGCTTGCTACCTGTTAGCTGAAAGCGCCCACTGATAGAATAACGCACACGGTTTGCTTGTCCCATCATGTGTCAACTTCACTGAGGCTCTCCATTGAAATTGCGCCTCCTTTCGTGTTAAAAAAATAGAACAAATGTGAGAAAGACAAAAATAATAATATTCACAATCTTTGGAACGCATCTAATTGAAATCCGTGATAGCCCGTATCAAGTCCATTCAGTGCTATGACGGTGTGGAATGGTGTGTGTGTGGCGCGTATCCGTTCACTCTCTCCTAGAACTGATATCTTGCACTAACTCTGAATAAACCCATAGGGGGGGGGGTGAAGTATAACACGTCGCCACCTCCGACCTTCCTCATTGGACGCCCTCTCCATTACAGTTTCGCTGATGGGGATCCGAAAATAGATCTGATTGGTCGAGAGGAACGTCCGTTACAATCGGTTACCACGCACCGCGACCAGACTGATGAAAGTCTCGGTGAGATGCTGCAGGCTGCGGAGATGCTCCCAGGCTCGAGCCGATTCATTCACTGCACCAACTTACTGTTATTATTATCTCAAGACTTTCCGTTAGATATCCCGTGAAATGAGAGTTTATAAGGATGTTTATTATAGCATCGTTCAACAAGGAACAGAGGAGAACCAACCTTATGCGTGTGATTTGTCAGTTACACATGGCTACCGTTGGACTACTGGCCACAGCGGTTAAAATAGCCTACACTCCATGAAATAGCGCAATGGGCTTTATAGAAGTGAACATACGACAGATCACAGATCAGTTGAAGTTATATTGTAGGCTAAGTATTAATGAATGTTAGACAGATCACAGATCAGTTGAAGTTATATTGTAGGCTAAGTATTAATGAATGTTAGACAGATCACAGACCAGTTGAAGTTATAGTGTAGGCTCAGTATTAATGAATGTTAGACAGATCCCAGATCAGTTGAAGTTATATTCTAGGCTAAGTATTAATGCTTATTAACACAATATCATTGGTGTAATAGGTCAAGTAATTTGTCCGCTAGGTATACCAGGCTATTACAGAGATAATCAATACTTGCCTGATACTTTTATTACAATGTCACCCAACGTGTCTTATAAACAGTAACAAATCCCTTCGGATTTGGTATTTAGCTTCTTCACGTGTGAGAAATAAATAGCTATCCAAAGAGACATTTACACATCTAAAAGGTGTTAACAATATTGATTTCTGACTTGTCATTCCTATATTTGAATGCAGTTAGCTATTTCCCACTCTTATT